>NW_027506938.1:0-213984 GCF_052324685.1 Brachyhypopomus gauderio | reverse complement strand
TGTAACTGGTGAATCCCAGGGACGTGTGAGGATAACATTCGTGCCAGGGCTGAAAAGGTTGAAGATGAAGTTGTAAACGCTTGTCGTTTGAGTCTACCCTGTGCTTTAGCCCATGTTAGAAAATAAAAACACGTGAACCCTGGTATTTTTACCACTCATTTTCGCCGTATTTATTGGTTCATTAAGACGTAATGGTTTTGACTAAGCCATCCGGAATGGCGAAAACAGCTTCTCGCATTTACGGGATCTGGCTCGTATATTGAATCCACTGACAAGACAGTCAAAACATTTTTTTAATGGATTTTACTATATTTTACGGAGCCCGTAAGGTGACATCATGTAAAAAATAATAACGCGTGGCCACGACTTATTAAACGCGTGGGAACGAGATACTAATGTCGCCTTTCACACGCGGCAACAAAGTTTATTTTTCCCAGGGATGTTCGCGAACTGACTGCCCAATGAAGGTAAACCTGGCTTTATATAAAGTAATACTTAATTATCTTGTTCGCACGAGCTTAATTATCTCGTTTGCACGCGTTAGTAAGTTGTGGCACGCGTTATTATATTTTTTTACATGATGTCACCTTACGGGCTCCGTAATATTTGGCATCACCTGTCGCTGTATCCCCGTACACCAGCAGCCAACCCCCCCCCCCCCCCCCCCCCCCCCCCCCCCCCCGTCGCCGTATCCCCATGACGTCACATGTCAATGCCCCCCACGTCAACGCCCCGTCGCCGTATCCCCATGACGTCACATGTCAATGCCCCCCACGTCAACGCCCCGTCGCCGTATCCCCATGAACGTCACATGCCCCGCCCCCCGGTCTTCTCACCTTTTTAACCCCTGACCCCATTTTCATGCCTGCACGTCGGTGGACTCCTCCCTGGAGGATCTGCTCCTGGGGGGTCTGGACACTGTGGTCCTCGCGTCCTCTGGTCCCGTCCTTCAGTCTGGGGACAGTCCACTTGTGTTAGTCACTCTGGGAGTAGCGCCCTTTAGTGGGGGAATTGTAACGGTATCCACCCACTAATGAGGACACACACACACTTCAGTACACCGACACTAATAATACACACATGCAGTGTGACACTCAGTGTAACAGTAACACTGCACTAGTTAAGTGTCACATGTGATACTCAAATAATGAATACAAGATATGTAGAAATATATTAATGAATAAAAGTTTCAAGTGTCAAAACAACAAGCACACAAGTACTGCAGGGGTGTGTGGTGAACACACAACATCACCATCACTTCCCTCTTATCAACCTACTGCAGCATTTCACTCAGAGTAAAGGGCCTGCAGTCTGTAGATGTGACCTCATCACATAAACACATGAAGAACATGATGATTCATTCTGTTCTCTCTCCTCAGACCCTGTTACTCTGGACCCCCAACACTGCACATCCACACCTCCACCTGTCTGATGATCTCACTACTGTAGAATACAGACCACAGAACTCACTGCTTCCTGATAATCCAGAGAGATTTGATGTGTGTGTGTGTGTCCTGGGCTCTGAGGGCTTTAACTCAGGGACACACTGCTGGGATGTTGATGTTGGAGACTGTGATGGCTGGATACTGGGTGTAATTAGAGAGTCTGAATGTAGAAAGGGGGGGGAGGTCTGGGAGTCAGTGTGGAGTCTGCTGAACATAATGGGCAAATACTGGACACGCTGCCCAGGACAGAAAGATCACTACTTCACACCTACAGAGAAAGTGCAGAGGGTCAGAGTTCAGCTGGACTGGGACAGGGGGAAAGTGACATTCACTGATATTCTAACCAGTTCACACCTGCACACTATAACACACACTTTTACTCACACTGTTTTCCCTTTATTCTGTAATTACAGTTCCTCTTCTATGAGGATCTTACCAGCAAAGATATCAGTAACTGTGGAACAGCAAAGTTAATGTTGCCTTGAATTATTCTGCATACATGTAATAATGAACATTAGATTATACACTGTAAAAAATGATTTTTTGACTTTATAAATATAATTAAGTTTTTTAAGTTAATTAAGTTTTTTATTATCTAAAAGAATAATCTAGTATTGTGAGACGGACAGATAGTCGGACAGACCGACTTCCGTACTGGACGCTGCACTCGGTGCGCTCACTCTTCCTCTCTCTACAGAGCTACGAGAACCTTCTGATTTACAGGCATTTCTCCCAGTCAAATCAGAACCAACACAATCACTGATACTGATACACAGTCACGCAAACATGGAGCGCTGGCTAAAACGCAAATCTCCATCATCTCAAATTGAACCCAGGGGTGTATTGGGGGGGGGGCATTCGCCCCGTCAACAACTTACCCCTAACCCCCCTCACGCTCAACAACTTACACTCGCCGCGACCCCTCAATTATTTTTTTAGGACTACACCACTGTAGATTGACCCCGACTACCCCACCTCCACCTGTATCCCCTGTTTAACCTACCCCACCTCCACCTGTATCCCCAGTTTAACCTACCCCACCTCCACCTGCATCTCCTATGCAACCTACCCCACCTCCACCTGCATCCCCTGTTTAACCTACCCCACCTCCACCTGCATCCCCTGTGTAACCTACCCCACCTCCACCTGTATCCCCAGTGTAACCTACCCCACCTCCACCTGCATCTCCTATGCAACCTACCCCACCTCCACCTGTATCCCCTGTGTAACCTACCCCACCTCCACCTGCATCCCCTGTGTAACCTACCCCACCTCCACCTGCATCTCCTATGCAACCTACCCCACCTCCACCTGTATCTCCTGTTTAACCTACCCCACCTCCACCTGCATCCCCTGTGTAACCTACCCCACCTCCACCTGCTCAACAACTCTCAATGGCCGAGTTTCAGTTATCCAGACCCTCAATTTCTGTGCCAATCATGTTACCCACTGAACAAGGTAACATACTTTGCCATGTAACCATAGTGAATGTAAATGGAAGTTACTGATCTCTGATGTATAAAGAAAAAGCTAATCAAACTCATTCATTTATTTAAATCCTCCTTCCTTATTCCTCCCTCCCTAATTATTGTAGCATTTAATTAGTGGAGTCAAATTAAACACATTGAAAAGCATAACTTGTACCCAATGAATTCCTTGGAGTCTGTTCATTTCCTAAGAAACAACACACACAAACACGGGTCACAAAACCCATATCCCAAAAACTGTATCCCATATTTTATTTTCAGTAAAACAGCCCTAATCATTTACATTCGTGTTTCCAAGCCAGCCTGATAATGTCCTTCTCTCCCAATTCCTGGTAAGATTACAGGAATGTGAACTTCTCCTCTCTCATCATCATCCTCAATGTCCTCACCAGGAACGTGTATGCCAGCCTGCACTGCAATGTTATGAAGCATAGCACATACACTATTATGACACAGCTCCGTGCTGGTGAATACAGAAGCCCCCCTGATGACTTTTGAAGGCACTGAAAACCCATTTTCCTGACCATCCCCATATGTTTTGGTCTTGCCCTCAGCTTGGATTGTTTTGGACGGAAGTATTTGATACACTAGGCCAAGTTTTCAACACCCCTCTGCCCCCGAACCCATTGACAGCTGTACTTGGAATTCCGCAAACCTCTAATATGCTCGTCTCTGAAAGACGCGTCCTGATAGTGTGTGGGTCCTACAACGTTTTGTGTAATGCCAACAGAGTTCAATATAGAAGTAAAAGCCCTTGTCAGTGGATCCTCCGCATTATCAAAATGTATGTTAAAGTCTCCTACCATTATTATTTTGTCACTACTAACTGCTAAATTTGCTGTAAAATCTGTGAAATCTTTTAAGAAATCTGAGTGAGGCCCTGGTGGTCTATATACATTTGTTAGGGAAAATGAACTTTTATTTTCAGATGGACTAGTTACATTAATAGACAGCATCTCAAATGAATTAAAGATATCCAAGTATTTCTGATGAATTTCTAAACAATCACGATATATTATACATATTCCTCCTCCTCTGCCTGACAATCTAGGTTTATGTATATAACTATATCCCACAGGAGTGGCTTCGTTTAGAGATAAATAGTCACCAGATTGAATCCACGTTTCAGTTAGACATAAAATATCAATTTTCTGGTCAGTTATAAGTTCATTCATAAAAACTGCTTTAGAATTGAGTGATCGAATATTAATTAATCCAATTTTCAGATCGGTCATATAGGTAATAATTGGATGTGAAGTATAGACATGTAACTGGAATTCTACCTTTTGTATTTTTTTATTTTTTATTTTTATTATTATTATTATTATTATTATTATTATTTATTTATTTATTTTTGCTTATTCATTTATTTATTTTATTGTATTACTTTTCTGTTGCTGTTGTCTTTTTTGCTTGGTGGGGACGGGAGGGGGGTTGTTTAATTCTGGGGTAGGCTTTCTTAACCCTAGGATGCATGGACGACCAATACCAACCAACCTGACCAATACCCCCTAACTTCCATGGGTGGGGTCAAAATAGACCCCAATTAGAATCAATGTGTTTTTGCAATGAATAAAAAAAAAATGCTTTTAATTTTGGTTAAAGGTGATTATATTTATTATATTTGGGTCAACAAAACATGTCCAGATGAACAATATTCTGGATCCTCTACATCTGAGATATCAGATTCTGAGTCAATCCCACCGATGGACTCTTCATCCCATCCGTTCAGGATCATATCTCGAGAAAGGTATCCGGGTATCCTAGCAGGCCTCTGAGTAGCCATGATAAATGTCTGTGCATTTATATGTAAGTAAAAGCACAGACATGCATGTGTGCCTGCACACACACACACGCCCCCCATTTAATAATGATATAATTGGTTACCTAACAGGTTAGCTTTTATTACAAGGAACCATAAATACAGTGAGTCTCTACATAACAAACACAGTAATATCAGCTAACTTACTAATCTACTGTAATGGTAGCTAGCTAAGTAATCCAACTAACACAGTACTAACATTACTACTAACCTTATTTTGTAGTTAGCTAGTTAAAACCCTCCCAGGTCTATTGATGCACTGGTGCGTCAAAGATGGATTTTAGACACGTCCATGTATTTTATTTCTATTAATTTTATTAAATACCTGTTTACTTTGCTGACCAACATGTTACTCTATGACAGAAAAGGCAAATGAGTTGATAAATTATGATAATACCCCTCTTATCGTCCTTGAGGTCAATTTGTCCCCACTGAATGTTTATCATTCAAAAAAATAGTAGTTGACTTTTTTCTTTTGCTTCATATTTCATGACAATTTCTAATTTGATGGGGACAAGTGATAAAGCATAAAATTGTCATGAAAATATTTTTTCAATGTGCTGAACACATATTGCACGCAGGTCGTCCTCAGGGGTCAATTTGACCCCAAGCTGTTTTAGCTGTTAAAACTTGTCTATCAGTGTGTGTGATCTAACATGACCACACCTGTAGGTGCACTTGATAGACCTGAGTTGATATATTTTGCTGATATACTTTGATAATTCCCACAGTAGAACTATTTCATGTTTGACTACTATCATGTTCACACTGTTTCGCAAATGGGTGGATTTTCATGTTGTTTTCATACTTTCATACTTCATATCTCTATAGAGCTAAAGTTTACAGTGGGCATAAAAACCTATTCCATGTTTTCACTAGTATTTGACATGTTCTTATTATCCTTTTTCTGGCTCACAATTGCCCCCCCCCCAAAAAAAAACACACTCAAATAAACAAAAAAAAAACATCTATTATTTCTGTTGGTGGCGCTATAGTAAAGGCCCTATCCATCATCACCAAAACAAAACATTAATGTTGAGAAGTAAATTTGAGAAGATATATATAAAAAATTCAAGATTTAAGATTAAAATTTAAATTCTATTTTAAAGGTTTGACCTGATGGTGGCGCTAGAGGACAGGTCAACTCACGGATTTTCAAGGGGTTATTTATGTATTTAACAAATAAACAAAGCGCCTGTACCATAAAAGTGGTCAACAATGTTCAGTAAATCATTTTCTGGAGGTAAATATCCCTGGGGTCAGATTGACCCCAAGGACGAATCATGTTACTATATTCGAGCAGTAGCGAACCGTGACCTATAAACCTGGGCCCGCTACACCCCCCCCCCCCCCCCCCCAAATTTTTTTTTTCCTCTCCTAATAAACTGCACTAAATAATAAAGAAAAAACCGAGATGACAGTATAGCATGTAGTGCGTTCAAATAACATTTGTACTAGATAACTTGTTAAGCAAAATAAGTTTCCAAACAAAATAAGGTTTCACAGCTCCGTGGTTCTCGCAAGCGGAATATGTAAATGAGGACGTCAAAGGGCCGAATCGAAACTAGCTAGCGGCGGTAGGCTAACGACAGCTAGCGTCACCACAGCGGGCGGAAATTATCATACAGTTAAGCCCGCCCACTAAGAGGGAAGATATGATTGGTCAATTTTACTGTCATTTGAAACTGGTATTGCGCTGAATTATAACTGCCAGGCCCTCTGTAAACGAACAGCGGGCATCACAGTCCTGATAGGGGGAGACACAGGCTCACAGGCTTCCACTTAACCCCTCACCTTCCAACACAGATTGAATAGACACGGTTGAATATTTTATTTGCTTATATTTTTTGTAATTGTTTAGATGTCGATTGTAATACTGTAAGTAGATAAAATAAAATTGGATAATTATATATATAATGTTTTAAGAATATTTTAGGCCCTCTGAGAGGGCGTAGAGGGCCCTGACGGTTCCCCACTGTATTCGAGTACAATAATACTTACATGTATGCTCCTGGTGGTGGGAATGCAGGCATCAGATGTGTAAGAGGGACAGAAATTGTATCCTGACAGTCACAATTGTTAAAAATCTAAAGTTCCCAAAGCAAAGCCTTGAGATTCTGTACGAAATGCTTGGGGTCATTTTTGACCCCACTTATGGAAAACTGGGGTAGTGATACAAAAACTGCAATTTCTTAAAATGTATAAAAACATAAAAAAAAATTCAAATGACCTCAAGTCACAAACATGTTTTATGAGGAATACCTGGAATATTGAAGTGTAAAAACTTTTCATTTCAGAGATTTTGAAGAAAAACATCCCTTGGGGTCACTTTTGACCCCACCTATGCATCCTAGGGTTAAGGGTTAAACAGTTTTTGTCATTTATCTTCTGTAAATACCAATCTTTATTTTTTTGCCAGGTGTTCTGCGGTTTTGTATATCTGTGTTGTGTTATAACCCTGAAAACTAATAAACATATGGGTACAAAAAAAGAAAACACATTTTCCAAGTGCCCAAAGCTCGCTCCACAACACTGTGCGTTCTCCGGTGTGACATGTTGTAGTTCTCTTCAGCCTCTGTGGAATTGTTGCAATTGCATGAAAACATATTTTGGTTTCTTGCAATGCATCCCTTGTTTGTGGAAATATTATGTATGTTGGTGCATATTGCAGTAGAGCTTTAGTCACAGCACACACACATTTACACACAGCAGCTTTGCTTAGACTGTAGACATCACCAAGAGTGCTGCCATCCACCACTGGTATAAAAACAAAGTGCTGTCAGTAGCTGAATGGTGTGATTGAAGCAACATTTCTTCTGGTGCCTCTTGTTAACTCCTCCTGTATGAGACCAAGGAGAGCCATGATCTCCTCCCTAGGCAGGCGGTATCTGTCACACTGTACATCATCACGAAGATCAAGTTGACCCACCCTTAGACGCAGAACTGAGTTAAGATGAGCTGCCTGTTCATGTTGATTACGGCGTCTTCTTTAACGATGTCCTTAGTTGAGAACCAATATTCTTTGTACAGCTGCCATGTTCACCACATAACCACCATTATCAGTAATTAAGTTGTTGTAATTAATGAATGAATTTGATTGGTTAAGAGTTAACAAGCTTACAAGCCAATTTGTAACCATTGCTTGGGGAACAATATATTATTTGAATTCTACAAATGTTCCACTGGAAAAAATTGCATATTTTAATATATTAATAAATACTATGTTGTATTTTAACCAATTTCAATAGTTTGTTTCATGAAAACAATAATTTTAATTTAGTATGTATATTTATGTGCAGTATTGAACTAAGGATGTTGGCTCCTCCCACTTTTCTCCAGTACTAGAGGAGTTTGGCTCCTCTCATCTTCAATCTGTACTAGAGGAGTTTGGCTCATCCCACCTCCCACCAGAACTAGAGGAGTTTAGCCCCTCCCACTTTCCTCCAGCTCTGCAGGGCCTTTGCTCCTCCCACTTTCTCCAGCATTGAGGGGGTGTGGCTTATCTGACCCTCTCCTGCAGGTCTGGAGGCCCACTGCTCTCCTCATTTGTTCTGATACACTCTTTGTCTTCTCCTCCTTCTCTGCTTTCCTTTCTGCCTTCTTCTCTGCCTGTTTCTCCTCCCTCTTGGGTGGATGAGTGCGACACAAATAATGAGGGGTTCTCTAACTGGGTGTCCTAGTAGTATTATCTATGTATTGGCTTGCTCACTGGGGGCTAGGACTCAGCACTTGTAAAGCTGCTTTGTGACAACAACTGTTGTAAAAAGCGCTATATAAATAAAATTTGATTGATTGATTGATTGATTGATTGATTGATTGATTGGGTGTAACGATGTATGCATTGTGGAGTGAGGAGGTGGACACAAACGCTGAGGAGAGCGAGATTTAGTAGACGGAATTCCGAATTCAGAGTTGAACAGGCAGGCATGGGTCATAACGGGTGAGACGTCAAAACATGAAACGTTGCCAACATGGAGAGACATGACGGGAGACTAAAGACTAAGACAACGCTAAACTTTAAACAAAACAAAACACAGGCTAAATGTGTAACATACTAAACAATCAGGATACTGAAAACGCAGGCTACTGAAAACGCAGTGTGACACTGTGCAGACGTTTCCATCTCTCTTTTTAGTGAGGGCTCCTTCACTTGACTGTTATTCTCCACTGCAAAGCTCTGCTATCATTGTTTGCAAATAGGGTAATATCATTTCAATGGTGTCTAAGGACCTCCTGGTGTTTTCAAATACTTCCTCTCTTCTCAGTACTGCACTGTCGAGCTGTAACAAACATGCACTAGTGTTATTGTTAAGATCTGGTGTTTCTGTTCTTGATCTACTGAGGATTGGCCCCTCTTGGGTTCTGTGCTACGCTGCTGACTGTTCAGACTGTGTCTGCCACTCTCTCACACACTCCTGCCTCAACACCTTCAATACACAATTAAAACATGTAACATCATCTATAAACACAGAGGACGAGAACCAAGGAACAGATATTTAATTAATGTCAGTTTACAAAAACTTTGACATGATAACTCTCAGTGATCTGATGACTTGGGCCTCTCTGAACTTAATCCACCAATCATAATAATAGAGTAGAGGGATCTGAACTTTATCCACCAATCATAATAATAGAGTAGAGGGATCTGAACTTTATCCACCAATCATAATAATAGAGTAGAGGGATCTGAACTTTATCCACCAATCATAATAATAGAGTAGAGGGATCTAAGCTTAATCCACCAATCATAATAATAGAGTAGAGGGATCTGAACTTAATCCACCAATCATAATAATAGAGTAGAGGGATCTGAACTTTATCCACCAATCATAATAATAGAGTAGAGGGATCTGAACTTAATCCACCAATCATAATAATAGAGTAGAGGGATCTGAACTTTATCCACCAATCATAATAATAGAGTAGAGGGATCTAAACTTAATCCACCAATCATAATAATAGAGTAGAGGGATCTGAACTTAATCCACCAATCATAATAATAGAGTAGAGGGATCTGAACTTTATCCACCAATCATAATAATAGAGTAGAGGGATCTGAACTTTATCCACCAATCATAATAATAGTGTAGAGGGATCTGAACTTTATCCACCAATCATAATAACAGAGTAGAGGGATCTGAACTTTATCCATCAATCATAATAACAGAGTAGAGGGATCTGAACTTAATCCACCAATCATAATAATAGAGTAGAGGGATCTGAACTTTATCCACCAATCATAATAATAGAGTAGAGGGATCTGAACTTTATCCACCAATCATAATAATAGTGTAGAGGGATCTGAACTTTATCCACCAATCATAATAACAGAGTAGAGGGATCTGAACTTTATCCACCAATCATAATAATAGAGTAGAGGGATCTGAACTTTATCCACCAATCATAATAACAGAGTAGAGGGATCTGGTCATGTGACTAACATTATCTTCATGTTTGATCTATTTTTCCTCTCTGTTCCTCCAGCTGCAGGAGTCTCTCTGTCTCCTGTCTCACTCTCAGACATAATGTCCTCCTGTCTCCACTCTCTCTCTCTGTCTCTCTCTCTCTCTTCAGGTCTCTTTTTCATCTCCATCTCTCTCTGTATGGAGCTGTTCCTCCACTCTCTACTCTGTTGGTTTCTGCCCTTTTAACACAGTGTGATCAATCTGTGATGTTACTCCAGTGCTGGTCCAGTATCAGGAGTTTAGATTTTAATGACATGACAACATGTGTTTAATGTAATTTAATATTTTCATATTTAAAATATGCTGAAATGAGATCTGATTAATCTTTTGGCCTACTGAGTTTAGTCATTCTTGTATGACCATTGAACACATCCTAACAGTGATCTGTTCTACAGCTGCAGTTCTCTACACTCTGACAATACAGAGACAGCTGAGGGTCGCCTGATTCACTTAGTATAAATGAACTGTCACCAACTGTTGGAGAAATCATATATGTTTTTCAGCTTATTAACTTTTATACCAAAGCCCCTCCTCCCTGTACACGTCTGCATGTTTGAGGAAGTAAATCTTGGAGTCACACACTAGTCTTCTGTGTTCAAACTCCCTCAGCTGGATAAAGGACTACAGTGACTGATTCTCTCCTGTGCTACTGTATTTATTACAGAAGATCTAAAAGTGAAAGTGAAGTTTGTACAGAAGGAGACATTACAGAGAAACAGCACAGCAGCTGTTGGAGGAAATGGATGCTACAAACCCTCTGTCAGAAGAAGAGTTTTCATGTCCTGTGTGCTGTGACATCTTCAGGGATCCTGTTATACTGTCATGTAGCCACAGTGTGTGTAAAACCTGTCTGCAGCAGTTCTGGGAAACCAAGGGGTCTCAAGAATGTCCAGTTTGTAGGAGAAGATCTTCAAGAGATTATCCTCCCTGTAATCTTGTCCTAAAGAACTTGTGTGAGGCTTTTCTAGCGAGCAGGAGTCAGAGATCTTCAGCAGGGTCTGAGGTGCTCTGCAGTCTGCACAATGAGAAACTCAAAGTCTTCTGTCTGGAGGACCAGCAGCCTGTGTGTTTGGTGTGTCAGATTTCAAAGGCACATAAAACTCACAACTGCTGTCCAGTAGAGGAAGCTGTGTGTGACTTTAAGGTATGAAATGTACACTAATGTTTTAACTGTAATGTTTTCCAATGTTTACAATTATCTTGAAATATACTGCTCAAAAAAATAAAGGGAACACTAAAATAACACATCCTAGATCTCAATTAATAAAAATCTTTGAAATCATTTGAAAATCTCTCATTTTTACCTGTTGTCTGTTCCATTTGCACAAGAGCAGATGAAATTGATTCACAATCAGTGTTGCTTCCTATCTGAACACGAAGTGTGGATGACTTGGAGTTACATTGTGTTGTTTAAGTGTTCCCTTTATTTTTTTGAGCAGTGTATATGTTACAGAGTCTAGAATAAATTTGTCAGATGATGAGATTTCCGACAACTAAATCAGACCTTCATTCCCAGTGAAACTTAATATAAATAAAATATTGATATACAACCTGCTACAAAATATAAAACATGTCCTTTTGATAATAAAAGGATGAAAGGAATCATATTAAACATGCCATTCTGTCCAGTCGTTAAAATCTCTGTAATCTCCAGCACATCTACACAGATGTATATATACAGTCCTGAAAGACTCATACAGTCCTCTACTAAACCCGTATTTTACAGAACAAACTCAAGACCTCACTGGAGTCTCTACAGCAGCATTTGAAGGTCTTAGAGGAACATAAACAAGTCTGTGAGAAAACAGCAGCACACATTAAGGTGAAAGGTCACTGAGTTCTGAATGGTACTGTGATCACTGTCCACGTACACCATAATGAAACACACACATTTGGACAGTTAATATTTTCTCATCATCTCCCATTCCAGTATCAGGCCCAGCACACAGAGAGGCAGACAAAGGAGGAGTTTGAGAAGATCTACCAGTTTCTAAGAGATGAAGAAGCAGCAAGAATAGCTGCACTGAAGGAGGAAGAGGAGCAGAAGAGTCACATGATGAGGAGGAAGATTGAGGAGATGAGTGGAGAAATAGCATCTCTTTCAGATCAGATCAGAAACACAGAGAAGAAGATGGAAGCTGAGAACATCCTGTTCTTACTAGTAAGAATTACTCAGTCTGTATCGTTTTAGTGTGTGTGTGTGTGTGTGTGTGTGTGTGTGTGTGTGTGTGTGTGTGTGTGTGTGTGTGTAAGGGTCTTTAGAAACATTGATGTTATTATCATATAAGAAGCATTTTTGACCCTCATATAAACAAAATGACAAAAATTTGATTTCATTTTCTGTGAAAAAAATGAATCAAAAAAATTCCTCTGTATCCTTTTCAGAATGTGTCGTCCACATTGAAACAGTAAGTGATTATTATTTCTGTTTGATATATTGTGTTACACATTGTGTTTGTGAAATTATTCTGATACATTCAGATCGTCAGTATGTGGTCTCTGTTATTTCAGAAACAAGAAATATGAAGATGGTATTTAAGAAAATAAAAATACATTGATACTGATGATGTGCAAAAAGTGGAAAGATACACTGATATGTTTAATGAAAGATAATAATACAGCTTTATACATTTCCAGTGAAAGATTTTTCACTTGTAAATACAAATTTTGAATAATTTCAATATGATATATATTAATATATTATAATGATAGTACAGCTTTATACATTTCCAGAGTTCATCACACCCCAAAGGAACATGAGAAGGTGTCAGGAGCTCCGATCAATGTAACAAAACATCATTCCAACCTGAAGTTCAGAGTCTGGGAGAGAATGCAGAAGATTCTCCAGTACTGTGAGTTTTGGATCTTGGATACTAGGGGTCTATAGGAAGTCCGGTACCCTGAGTCTGAGCTCCATGGATCTCCATCTCTGAGGGACCAAGCGTGTCAGCTGGGACTCTCCCTTGTCTCTGTGTCTGTCTCTGTCTGTCTCCCTGTCATCATTTTTGTGTCTGTGTCTTTTCTTTTCTGCGTCCCTGTCAGTCTTTGTTTCTGTGTTTGACTCTGTCTTTGGCCCTGTCTCCATCTTTGTATCTGTCCCAGTGTTGTCCTTTGAGTTGTTGTCCCACCCCCTCAAGTGGTGAATGAAGCAACTTTCTTTACTCGTGTCTGCGTTATTCCGATACGTAAAGGAAACTTCCCCAAAGCTCCGTGATGAACAAAACAAAACGGTTGTTTATTCCAGGCTATACATGTGATGAAATAAACTTAAAACAAAACTTTCAAACCATGGTTAGGTCCTTCCAAATATATGATGCAACACAAACCGTAACGCTAAACACGGTAATAAAACTGTGTTGCTACCAGCATTCTCAACTACTCACTTATCCCCCAAAACCAATGGCGCATTTCCACACGGGCCTGCTTGGCGCGGTACGGTTCGATACGGATCGATTCGCAACGGAACGGTACGGTTGCGTTGTGTTTCCATTACAATGGTGGACCACCACAATGTGGGTGGAGTCGCTGTTGGCGCGCGGGTTGTAGTGACGTGACATCATTTGTATGCGACCACAACACCGTACAACAATGGACGAGATGGCGATAGCGGAGGAGTCGCTCTCCTGTGACGCAACCTGTGACAACACTCCCTGGCCAATCAGTGTCATGCTCACTGTTGCCAACTCCTCAGTAAGGAAAGTCGCTATTGGTTGTCCTAAAAGTCGCTAGAAGTCGCTAAATGACGTCATCACCTAATTTGCATAATACATGTTTTTTGAAGCTGTAAAATAATAACGTTGGGAGAGAAAAAAATGAGTAAAAACACCCTAAATATGTTAGAACTACAAATGAACAACATCTGTTGTCTTTGAAATAGGTCACTTCTCAAAATAACTACATGACTTTAATGCTTTGTATAAATAATTGTTTACGTAAATTACATAAATAATGTTTTTTTGCTGTGTTGTTAATTGTTAGTATATGAGTAGCAGTTAGCAGGAACTAGTTGGCATAGAAATCAACCTTACAATACAGGCAGTATGCCCGTGTATTATCTCCAATACATGGCTTTAGCCTGCCTTAAATTCAGGATTTGATTCCCACTCTTTCCTGTATTTTTGAGAATAGAGTTTAGAGTGAGACATGATGAGCAAGTTAGCTAGATGTTAAGCTTTCACAGAGACGCACATACTGTGGAGAGTTAGCTAAATGTTTAAGCTAGATGTTTAGCTTTCACAGAGATGCACTGTGGACGAGACGAGTGACTGGCTATGTGGTGAATGAGGTGAAGAATGACTGAGACTGTGTGAGTTAAATGCAGTGATTTCTTTTCGTGTCTCACTGAAGACTAAAGCATTTATATTTACATCCCCCATCAGCGGCAGCTTTGGGCATGCGCAGTTCATGTGCAGTGTGGACGTGGAGCGGTGAGGGTCTGCTCTGAGTGTGAGACTGCACTGAGTGTTGTGGGCGGGGCTCACGGCAGCACCCGCCGGGGCTCACGGCCCAGAGGACAGCAACTAAAGAGCGTGTTTGTTCAGAGTCTCCAAAAGTCTCCAATAACACCACAAAAAGTCGCTAGATTTGTCGCTAGTCGCTTTTTACTACAAAAAGTCCCTAGAGGGTCTGAAAAATCGCTAAATATAGCGACACTGGTCATGCTGTTCTTCCACGTCACAGAAGTTTTCCGCTTTGGAACGGTTAGAACCTCGAGCGAGTATGTACGAAAAAAGTACCTGAAGGTACCGGCAAACTGGTACCTGGTACTAATGGAAACACTCACAAACCGTTGCGAATCGAACCGTACCGCGCCAAGCAGGCCCGTGTGGAAATGCGCCATAACATGAGCTTCCCGCCCCGTCGCCACTTAGCTCTTAAAGAGACAGTGACCTAATTACTTCACTTAAACCAGTGGTTCCCAAAGTGGGGGGCGCACTTTAGCAAAAAGAATAAGTAAATTTATTATAAAAAAACATTTTGCATCCTTTCTGGGGAAACTTTAGAAGCAAAATAAGACATTTTCCCAGCATACTTCCTTAAAATATGGTTATTAATAAATTTACTAAACTCCTTCCAAAACCTTTGTGTGAAGGAGCAAAGCCAAAAGAGATGTGTTACGGAGCTTGGAAGTAAAGCCTGGTTTCGCGAGTGACCGAAGCGCGTAACTCCGCCCAACTCACGCGACCCTGCACGAACGGTGGAGGCGTTTATACTTGCGCAAGCTTCACTGCAGTGTTCTCCGAAACGATAGGTGGTGATAGGTGGCAGTGGAGAATAAAAAACCCCTGCAAAACCGGTGAAAGAACATTTTTACCTGACGCTACACCAGGCATCAAAATAAATAAATATATACACACACTATATATATACATAGATCTATATAGATAGAAATATATATGAATTTGCGCAAATGGTGGAGGCGTTTATACTAGCCGCGTCACATTCTTTGTAGTTTTGTTCGAAACAATATGTGGTAGTAT
Organism: Brachyhypopomus gauderio; assembly: GCF_052324685.1. Classification (NCBI taxonomy): domain Eukaryota; kingdom Metazoa; phylum Chordata; class Actinopteri; order Gymnotiformes; family Hypopomidae; genus Brachyhypopomus; species Brachyhypopomus gauderio. The sequence continues at coordinate 198,285 of NW_027506938.1, read as the reverse complement.
AAAGAAACACCCCTCAAAAACAGGGGAAGAAACATTTACCTGAAGAATTTTAATGTTGCTTGTGTTTCAGGTTTGAAAAGTGCTGGAATTTAGGCTAAAGTACTTGAAAATGCTTGAAATTGTAACTACTTCATTTCACAACAAATATCTGTCTGACTGAACAGTTCTCTTGTATTACGTTAACAAATACGAGCCTCTTGTAATTCCAGGACGAAACATGAGAGAACGTGAAGACGTTAAGATTGGGCGTTTTGAAAATAAACCACCATTAAATAATGTGATTAAAAAGCGAATTATTTCGAATCATTTCGAGTATATGTATAAATATTTAACTTAATTAAGTTTAACGTGCTGGGAAATATTGAAATGGACCTTGAAAGTGACGTGCAAGTGCTTGAATTCCACCTTGTATAGGTGTATGAACCCTGCAAATATGACTTTGTTCATTGCGCTGAGACGCGGCGCGCGTGAAGTTACAAAATTCGAGAGGTGCACGAGCAGACACACGTGTAAATAGTGCACGACTTCGCGAATCGACCACACGTACGGAGCCACCGCAATTACGTCATTTTTGCCGCGTGGACCCTCGCGACGCGTCAAGTATAAACCCGGCTTAAAACATGTGCACATGTGTCAATATGGGGGTGGGTGTGTAGGGGGGGCGCAAAAATATTCTTATCTACTAAAGGGGGGCACGGCAGAAAAAGTTTGGGAACCACTGACTTAAACAAATGGTGCCTGTAGACATTTATATTTACATAATCAGTAAAAATATCACCTTTGGCATCTTAATACTATATTAAACAGCAATATATACACACATATGCACCTCTTTAGGGAAATTGGCAGTCCCTGACAAATTCTCCCTGAGTGTGTGTCTGTGTCTCTCTGTTCAATAAAAAGTAATGTCTGAGTGTGTGTGCATGAATGTGTGTGTGCTTGTGTGCCCAGTGGTGGATGGTGCTCTGCCACTAGGGTCTGTCCTCACTCCCCTTCCTGCACCCCATTCAGTCCCCCAGGGGGCTGTGGATCCCGGTAGAGAGTACGCTGTGCGCAATTGGCTGCCGCTTCTCGCCGGTGTGTGTGATTGGTTGTCTGTGACTTGTACCTGTGTTAAAATTGTAAAGCGCCTTGAGTATTCTGAAAGGCGCTATATAATTCGAACATTCATTCATTCATAAAAAAGTAAATTAACTAAATACATTTACACACAATGCAAAGAAGGTCCTTATATTTTGTCTCCTACACCACTTGTGTTAGTCACTCTGGGAGTAGCGTCCTTTAGTGGGGGAACTGTAACGGTATCTACCCACTAATGAGGACACACACACACTTCAGTACACAGACACTCATAATACACACATGCAGTGTGACACTCAGTGTAACAGTAACACTGCACTAGTTAAGTGTCACATGTGATAATCAAATAATGAATCCAAGATATGTAGAAATATATAAATGAATAAACAGACACAATTTCAAGTGTCAAAACAACAAGCACACAAGTACTGCAGGGGTGTGTGGTGAACACACAACATCACCATCACTTCCCTCTTATCAACCTACTGCAGCATTTCACTCACAGTAAAGGGCCTGCAGTCTGTAGATGTGACCTCATCACATAAACACATGAAGAACATGATTCATTCTGTTCTCTCTCCTCAGACCCTGTTACTCTGGACCCCAACACTGCACATCGACGCCTCCACCTGTCTGATGATCTCACTACTGTAGAACGCAGACCACAGAAATCACTGCTTCCTGATAATCCAGAGAGATTTGATGTGTGGGCGTGTGTCCTGGGCTCTGAGGGCTTTAACTCAGGGACACACTGCTGGGATGTTGATGTTGGAGACAGTGAATACTGGGAACTGGGTGTAATTAGAGAGTCTGAATGGAGAAAGGGAGAGAGGGTCTGGGAGTCAGTGTGGCGTCTGGGCTACAGTAAAATCACTGGTAAATACTGGACATACTGCCCAGGACAGAAAGATCACTACTTCACACCTACAGAGAAACTGCAGAGGGTCAGAGTTCAGCTGGACTGGGACAGGGGGAAAGTGACATTCACTGATCTTCTAACCAGTTCACACCTGTACACTATAACAGACACTTTTACTGACACTGTTTTCCCATTATTCTGCAGTTACAGTTCCTCTCCTATGAGGATCTTACCAGCAAAGATATCAGTAACCAGCAAAGTTAATGTTGTCTTGAATTAATCTTTATATATAAGAATGAACGTGTAGAAGAATTAGTTTTGTTCACTGGAAAATGTTACAGTGGTTAATCAATGAGAAATTTGTAATAAAAAGTGACATCTCATTCCTAATCCATAGGGTTCTATATGACATTGGTCCACCCTTTGCATCTAGAACAGCTTCAGCTATTGTGGGAAGGCTGTCCACAAGGTTTAGGAGTGTGTTTATGGGGAATTTTGACCATTCTTTCAGAAGTGCATTTGTAAGGTCACATACTGATGTTGGACGAGAAGACCTGGCTCTCAGTCTCCGCTCTAATTCATCCCAAAGGTGTTCTATCGGGTTGAGGTCAGGACTCTGTGCAGGCCAGTCAAGTTCATCCACACCAGACTCTGCTCTCCATGTCTTTATGGACCTTGCTTTGTGCCCTGGTGCACAGTCATGTTGGAAGAGGAAGGGGCCAGCTCCAAACTGTTCCCACAAAGTTGGGAGTATTGAATTGTCCAAAATGTCTTGGTATGCTGAAGCATTCAGAGTTCCTTTCACTGGAACTAAGGGGCCAAGCCCAGCTCCTGAAAAACAACCCCACACCATAATCCCCAACCATCAAACTTTACACTTGGCACAATGCAGTCAGACAAGTACCGTTCTCCTGGCAACCACCAAACCCAGACTCATCCATCAGATTACCAGATGGAGAAGCGTGATTCGTCACTCCAGAGAACGCACCTCCACTGCTCTAGAGTCTAGTGGCGGCGTGCTTCACACCACTGCATCCAACACTTTGCATTGCACTTGGTGATGTATGGCTTGGATGCAGCTGCTTGACCATGGAAACCCCATTCCATGAAGTTCTCTGCGCACTGTTCTTGAGCTAATCTGAAGGCCACATGAAGTTTGGATGTCTGTAGTGATTGATTCTACAGAAAGTTGGTGACCTCTTCACACTATGCGCTTCAGCATCCCCTGACCCCGCTCCGTTAGGTTACGTGGCCCACAACTTCGTGCCATTTATCTTATTATGGCATGATACACAAAAGAATAAACATGGTTTCAAAAACATAAACATGTAAGCATATAAGCATATCTGTAAACATATCTGTCTAGTCTTACACCATTTATCTATCTATAGCCCTATCCGGACGGGATTAGTTTTTCAGGGGGACGTCTGTGAAAAATATTTCACCCTTGTACTCAGTGATAAAACTCTTGCATCCGGACAGCAATTGAAAAAACAGGAGGACCCGTGAGTTTTTGGCTTTCTCGGTCACATGACATCGCCTTGTCACGTGATAGCATGTTTAATAATGTCACACTGCCAACTCTGATGATTCCTTTTTAACTTTTAACTTTACTACTGTTCAGTTCAGCATTTAAGATCTCCGTTTAAGTTAAGCTATTTTGTTAAACCAATACAGAAAACACATTATAAAAAATCGCTAATGAATGTAAATAGCTAAATAAATCCGTTAAATAAAATAAAATAAATCCATTAAAAAATCCAGTAAATCCATTTTCGCTCGCCGCTGTCTTTACGTGGATCTCCGTGAAAACGCGCGCCCAACGTGTAACTACGGTGCGTGGCAGTGGACATATAGCTGTTTTATTAAACGCGAGGTGATGTCTGCATGTATAAACTCAGACATGTGGATCCGGACGGGACTAAAATTACCAGACGACCACGGAGTACAGCGAAAAACAGTAGGTAATTCCGCCTGTAATTTTCTCTGAGGACGTCTGAGAAAAACACGGACATGCTCGTTCCGGACGGGATTAAAATCACAGAGGACCCCCCGTAAAAGAGAAAATTACCCCAGGACCCCCTGAGAAACTAATCCCGTCCGGATAGGGCTTATGTGTCTGTCTAGCTCCACTGATTATATTGTTCCACTAGAAGTTCCAAAGCACTGCCATATGGCAGGTGTGAATAGCCCTTCTTGCCTCCAGTGTTATGTAAATGAGGCGTGTGTCAGGTGTGGGTGATCACTCCTTACACACCTTTCCTTACACACCTTTGGCTACCTCATGAGACTGCAAGCTCTCTTGCAAAAAGTCTCCTCATCTACAGGACCATATGTTTGAGATTTGATTTGTGAAAGGTTGAAATAATGTGAAATTGACACAAACATAATATTTGAATTATAGTGGCATATAAGTGGCATATTGATTAGTCAAAATGGCTCTGATTCCTATATTAAGTCGTTTTTGTGATTCCTATATTAAGTCGTTTTTGTCTTTTGAAAAATTGCCAATAGGTAAAGATATTTTTACATAAACGTATACAAAAAACCCTCAGCTACTTGAAACAGAATAAAATTCTTGAGCAATTTTAACTTATCAAGATGCAGTAAAAACTGAGGGACAGACAGTGGCGAGGAGACGAGTGAGGCCATGACAGCAGGCCCCAGCTGGCTCATTACGCACCGTGTTTCACTGCGCCCCCCCTCGAGGCAGGAAGAGGTCGAACCGGGGAGACCAGGGGGACACCACACTCCACCACCGCATCCAAGCCCAGACCCCCACCACCACTACAGAGAGTTGCCTGTTCAGCCATACCATTCATACAACATTGAACATCCATATTCACCCTCACACACATACACCCACACACCTTCATCCCATATGTGCAACACACTCATATACAATATGTACCTGTCACGGGTGACAGTATTTTAAATGTTATTTTTTTATATTGTATGTATTTTATCAGTGTGTGAAGGTGGGACTTTTATTGTGATGGGTTGCAGCAGCACTGAGACATGTTGGGCAAATGGGCTGCAGCTGCAACTCGGAACTAATTATTGCTGATAAAACAGCCGTTGGAGTGCAGAATCGTGGCAAGCAAAAAAAATCTTGGACAAGGAGGGCGCATGTGGACACTGCTTTGGACTCTGCTTAGCATACGCAAAAAAAGCACAGATTGAGGACGGAAATAGGAAGGACTTCCTTCACTGTTGGCTGAGTTGAGTGAACCAAGTGACGCCCTGTTGTCCAACTGATCCAGGAAGTTGGGACGCACTGAAGTATACGGCTGAGCAGCCGGTGGAAGCGAGAGTGTGAGGGACGTTGCGGTTGGAGCTGTCTACTCACGAGAAGCACATTGAGACAACGGAAGGGTGAGGATACGCTCACCCTTCCCAAAGCTAAGTGAAACTTCCCCACCTTACTTCCCCACCTTCCCCACCTTTTAGAAGAATTTTAATCTCCGGCCATCCAGCAGTCGCCATTTTAGGGCAGTACATTTTAATCATTTAAGTTGTTGGAGTCAGTGGTGATACACCGCCAAGTTGCTTCCTATTAGGCTGGGTACTGCTATAGGTTTACTTTATTATTTGAGTTTGGTTGTGTGCAAGAGATTTGGGTTTGTTTGGTTTAAATTATTTTGGGGTTTATAATTTGGAGGGTTGCTGTGGTGTTTTAAAGTAGTTTTTTTTTCAGTGCCAGCCTTATAGGGGGACCTTTTATTTGGCTAAAATATCATAGATCCTGTGGGCTCCATTTTTTTTTTGTGTTTGTCTTTGTGGGTATGTGAGGTCCATCCGCTACAATTTTAGTTCTGTGGGTAGTGACTGCAATTTGTTTGTTATTCTGTCCTTTGTTTGCAGCACTACCTATCCAGAGCACTAAGCGGACTGTTGCGTGTTTCTCCCTGGAACTGGCTGCCGAGGGTCTGGACTGAGACTGGTTGGACTTGGAGTGGATGCTTTTTTTTTAAATAGAATTTATAAATTTTATCTTTTGTGTGAAATAATAAATTGTGAATTTACATCCTCTCTCTGCATCTCTGTCAACTTGCGACTCCCCAAGGTGTAGTGTTGGGTTTGAGTTAAAGGAAGTATACATTCTGCCCTTTGTTGGGAAAGGCCGTGACATAAATTTGGCGCAGTCGGCAGGATTTACACCTTGGGTTGAGCAACAAGTTGACAGTATGCCTGGTGAGGATCCTCAGGGTACAGGGCCCTTAATGATGCCATTTTTTATGGGAGGGTCTTGGGTGTCTAAGTTTGATGGTACGGGTACAGTAAAGTTGGGAGAATGGAAAACCCAGATGAAATATATGCTCAGTGTTCAGCGATTAAGCGAGCAGCAACAGGTTCAGTTTTTAGTGGGGTCTTTAGAAGGAGATGCCAGACGGGAGGTTTTAGCACTTGAAGAAGAGCATAGAGACACTACCAAGAAAATTTTTGATTTGCTAATTGCACTATATGGGGATAATACACCAATTGCAGCTTTGAGGGCACAGTTTTTTAATTGTAAGCAGGAACCTAGACAATCTCTCAGGTCATTTGCGCTACACCTTAGGGAATTGTTTTGCAGGCTGAAAAGTAGGGACGAGACGGGCTTAGAAGAAGGAGACATATTATTACGTGATCAGTTCATTCTGGGTCTGCGGGAGGGTCCTGTTCGTCAGGAGCTGAGAAAACAAGTGCGGAGAACCCCTACCTTGACTTTTGAGGTTGTAAAGGCCAAAGCACTAGCCTTAGAGCAGGAATGCCAGGAACACTGGGAGCCCTCTGCATGTATGTCTGCTAATGCTGGATCTCATCCCTCACGGCCAGTAAGCGACTGGAAGGCGGAATTTCGGAATGAGATTATGAGAGAAGTTAAAGAACAAATGTCTCAACTGTCAAAGACCCTTATAGATGAGCTGCGAGTTAATCGGCGCCCTCCCCAAGAAAGTGCTCGAGCTGAAGGTGGTTTGAGGAGCCCAAGGGCCACTGGTATGTCCACTAACCGATTTAAATGGGATCCTCAGGGTAGGCCAATTTGTAATCGTTGTGGTGGGGTGGGACACATTAGTAGGACGTGTTCAGCATCCCGTGCTCCCCAAGGGGATTTTTAGTTTCTCCGGCTACTGTGGGTCAAGTGTCCGGATTGCCCCCTAAAGACCCTTGTACTACCCAAACTGCTATGGCAGGTGTATGCCCCCTTGTAGATGTAAAAGTAGATGGTAGAGATGTTAAATGTTTAGTTGACACTGGCTCCCAAGTTACGATGTTTGCAGAGAGTCTCTGTAAAGAATTATTTCAGGACAAGGAGCTGGGTGGGTCCGAACAGATACCGTGGCTTACCTTGAGGGCAGCAAATGGGCTTGATATCCCGTATATTGGATATATGGTGGCAAATTTTCAAGTAGGGGGTGTGCAAGTACTCGAGCGGGGGGTAGTCATTGTGAAGGACAGTTGCCTGGGAGCTAATCGGGCTTTACTGGGGATGAATGTGATTTCTGCCTGCTGGGAGGAATTGTTCGTCATTAGTAAGGAGAATTCGCCTCGGCCGTCTCAGACCAACTCATTGGATAAAGAATGGGGAAATGTGTTTATTGATTGTCGCCGAATTAAAGCTGCTTCTTTACAGCAACAGAGGTGTGACACTGCCCGTGTGGCTTGTCGGTATGCTGTGACTGTTCCCGCTACCAGTGAAGCTTTGATTTGGGCTAGGTTACCTGGGCGGACAGGATACCAGGGGAGCTGTGTACTTGTTGAACCGCATGGGGAATGCCAGAATGTGGAAGTTGCAAGGAGCCTGACAACAGTTCAGCGTGGCCGTATTCCGGTGAGAGTCCGTAATCTTAACCCTTTCCCTGTGTACATTTATAGACATCAAAAGCTGGCCAGAGTGTCTATGGTAGAACCCCAGCAGGTGCGTGAACAGAAAGATGTGGTCCTGACTGAAGTGGGCCCAGGGGTTGTGGAAGTGGACATTGTTCAGGTGGGTTCGGATGTAGGCCCTTTAAGGGATGAGTTGCCTGAATGGCTTAAGAGTGAGCCTTTGCAGGGTGAAGGGCTAGATGAGGGCCAACAGCAGCAATTACAGCAGTTTTTGGGCAAGTGGCAGCATCTTTTTGCTTCACATGATGAAGATTATGGATGTACCGATGTTAGACATTCCATCCCCACTGGGGATGCTCCTCCCATTCGGGAAAGGCATAGGCCAGTTCCCCCTACCCTTTATAGGGAGATTCGGGGCCTACTACAAGGTATGTTGGAGGGAAATATTATAAGGGAAAGCTGTAGTCCTTGGGCTGCCCCAGTAGTGTTGGTCCAGAAAAAGTGTGGAGCCTGGCGATTCTGTGTGGACTATCGCAAGTTGAACAGCGTGACTAAAAAGGATGCCTTCCCTCTCCCCAGGATAGAAGACTCCCTTACCGGCTTGGCTCAAGCAGAGTGGTACTCTACCTTAGATTTAGCTAGTGGGTATTGGCAGGTAAAGATGGATGAGAAGGACCGCGAAAAGACAGCCTTCACTACTCCTTTTGGCCTATTTGAGTGGGAGCGTATGCCCTTTGGATTGTGCAATGCCCCTGCAACTTTCCAGAGGCTGATGCAGAGGTGTCTAAGTGGCCAGCTAGCAGAATCAACTTTGGTTTACCTTGATGATGCAATTGTTTTTTCTGTAGATTTTACAGCACACCTGGCTCATTTGGACGCTGCGTTTCAGTCTCTGGAGAGGTATGGATTGAAACTTCGGCCTGAAAAGTGTCACCTGTTCCAGAAGGAGGTTAAGTTTCTGGGACACTGTGTAAGTGGGAAAGGAGTTTCCCCTGATCCAGCTAAAGTCTCTGCTGTGGAGGAGTGGGCGACTCCAACAACTGTAAGACAAGTACGATCCTTTTTGGGATTCGTGGGGTATTACAGGCGGTTCATTAAGGACTTTTCAAAAATTGCTAAACCTCTGAATGCATTGTTAGCGGGTACAGGTCGCCACAAAGGGCGGGGGTCTCCTAGTGTAAAATGGACTCCAGATTGTGAGGAGGCTTTTGACCAGCTGAAACGAAAACTTCTACAACCACCCATTTTGGCCTATGCTGATTTCACTCAACCGTTTCTCGTCTATACAGATGCTAGTAATCACGGACTTGGGGCAGTGTTGGCTCAGCAACAAGATGGTATAGAGCGGGTTATAGCATATGCAAGTAGGAGTTTACATCCAGCTGAAAGAAATGATTCTAACTACAGTTCATTTAAACTAGAACTTCTTGCCTTAAAGTGGGCAGTGACCGAAAAATTCAAAGATTATCTGTGGGGTGCAAAGATTGTGGTGATTACAGATAATAATCCCCTGGTACATTTGGAAACTGCTAAGTTGGGAGCTGTTGAACAGAGGTGGGCAGCGCAATTGGCAAATTATGACTACCAGATTAAGTATCGACCAGGCCGTAACCATGTAAATGCTGATGTACTGTCAAGGCTCCCTGAATCAGGGGTGGGTTGTCCTGCCACAACTATGGTCCCACAAGAAGCTACAGTGTGTGAGGTGGGAATGGTCCAGGCTCCAGGTGAACCGGCTGATGCTGAGTTTGGGTGGGGATGGGATTCAGCTCATTGGCAAGAACTGCAGAGGGCTGACCCTGATCTCCAAGTTGTGCGAGGCTACCGGGAGAGCAGTAAGATGCCTACAGGTCCTGAACGTAAGCGACAGTCCAGACAGGTACGAAAGATGCTGAGTCAGTGGAGCAGGTTAACTGTGCAGGACGGGGTAATTTGTCGGGTTGTGCAAGATCCACAGACGAATGAGCCTGGTTCCCAAATTTGGGTTCCCCAGCATTACACAAGAGTCCTCTTGGAAGCTTACCATAAAAAGACTGGGCACCAAGGGGTAGAGCGGACCCTATCACTTTTGAAGAGACATTTTTATTGGGTGGGGATGGAAGTCACCATACGTGATTTTATTCGAGCATGTTCACGGTGTACTTTTCGCAAGGCTAGACCAGAAGGTAAGGCTCCTTTGGTTCCTTTTACAGCTCAAGGCCCTCTTAATGTAGTGGCTATGGATTTTTTGTCTTTGGGCCGACCTGCCGATCGGTATCAAAATATATTGGTGATCACAGATCTTTTTACTAAATTTGCATGGGCAGTGCCCACTATAGATCAGTCTGCGTTAACCACAGCTAGAGTCCTGTGGAACTGTGTCATACAGCCTTTTGGCTGTCCGGAGGTGTTTCATTCGGACCAAGGGCCTAATTTCGAGTCTCGCTTGATCAGGGAACTCTGTGCACTCTATGGGTGTAGGAAGAGTCGCACTAGCGCTTACCATCCTCAAGGTAATGGGACTTGTGAGAGGTTCAATCAAACTCTGTTAGATTTGCTAGGGACATTGGAGCGTGAGCAACAAAGTCAGTGGGTAGATCACCTCCCTTCACTTGTACATGCTTACAACAACAGTGTGCATAGTACTACCGGTTATGCTCCAACCTATTTGATGTTTGGCAGACACACACGCTTGCCACTGGACTTGGCACTGGGTGTGCCGAGGCAAGATGGGGAGGTTGGTGTACAGGAGTGGGTTAGGAGACATCACGAGCGGTTAACCTATGCCTATTGTAAAGTTTCTGAGCATTCCTTGAAAGCAGCGGATAAAAACAAACGACTGTACGATCGGACAGCTCGAGATGCACCTTTACTGCCAGGAGAACGAGTGTTGGTATGGGACAACAGGCGAAGAGCCAAGGGAAAATTGGGTGATCGTTGGGAGTCCCAACCATATGTGATTGTGCGACAACATCCTCGGGGTATCCCCACTTATGTAGTAAGGCCGGAGGGAAAGTCAGGGCCTGAACGCACCCTCCATCGTAACCTTTTGCGTCCTTGTTTGCACTTACCAGAAATCCCCCAGGTACCCCCTGTAGATGAGAATCCGAGAGTGGCTGAACAGTGGTGTTGGGTTCCTGTGTGCCAAGGGGACTCTGAACCTGCAGGGGTAGATGCTAGACGGTCCCAGCGGGTAAATCGGGGTCAACCACCAGTGAGATTTGGAGATTGGGCCTCGAGATGAGGTTCTCGGGACTAGAACCCATTAGAGGGGGAGGATGTCACGGGTGACAGTATTTTAAATGTTATTTTTTTATATTGTATGTATTTTATCAGTGTGTGAAGGTGGGACTTTTATTGTGATGGGTTGCAGCAGCACTGAGACATGTTGGGCAAATGGGCTGCAGCTGCAACTCGGAACTAATTATTGCTGATAAAACAGCCGTTGGAGTGCAGAATCGTGGCAAGCAAAAAAAATCTTGGACAAGGAGGGCGCATGTGGACACTGCTTTGGACTCTGCTTAGCATACGCAAAAAAAGCACAGATTGAGGACGGAAATAGGAAGGACTTCCTTCACTGTTGGCTGAGTTGAGTGAACCAAGTGACGCCCTGTTGTCCGACTGATCCAGGAAGTTGGGACGCACTGAAGTATACGGCTGAGCAGCCGGTGGAAGCGAGAGTGTGAGGGACGTTGCGGTTGGAGCTGTCTACTCACGAGAAGCACATTGAGACAACGGAAGGGTGAGGATACGCTCACCCTTCCCAAAGCTAAGTGAAACTTCCCCACCTTACTTCCCCACCTTCCCCACCTTTTAGAAGAATTTTAATCTCCGGCCATCCAGCAGTCGCCATTTTAGGGCAGTACATTTTAATCATTTAAGTTGTTGGAGTCAGTGGTGATACACCGCCAAGTTGCTTCCTATTAGGCTGGGTACTGCTATAGGTTTACTTTATTATTTGAGTTTGGTTGTGTGCAAGAGATTTGGGTTTGTTTGGTTTAAATTATTTTGGGGTTTATAATTTGGAGGGTTGCTGTGGTGTTTTAAAGTAGTTTTTTTTTCAGTGCCAGCCTTATAGGGGGACCTTTTATTTGGCTAAAATATCATAGATCCTGTGGGCTCCATTTTTTTTTGTGTGTTTGTCTTTGTGGGTGTGTGAGGTCCATCCGCTACAATTTTAGTTCTGTGGGTAGTGACTGCAATTTGTTTGTTATTCTGTCCTTTGTTTGCAGCACTACCTATCCAGAGCACTAAGCGGACTGTTGCGTGTTTCTCCCTGGAACTGGCTGCCGAGGGTCTGGACTGAGACTGGTTGGACTTGGAGTGGATGCTTTTTTTTAAATAGAATTTATAAATTTTATCTTTTGTGTGAAATAATAAATTGTGAATTTACATCCTCTCTCTGCATCTCTGTCAACTTGCGACTCCCCAAGGTGTAGTGTTGGGTTTGAGTTAAAGGAAGTATACATTCTGCCCTTTGTTGGGAAAGGCCGTGACATACCCACACATACACTTACACACATATATACATCTACACACCCATCTACACACATATATACACCTACATACAATCTCCCTCAAATATTAACCATTCCAAACGTACAACAATCCAACGACAACAGACATCTACAGGATAGAAGATAAGCTGGTCTGAGTCCAAAACCAAGTGCCCCAAGCCCACCCCAGATACCTCCCAACAGCCACCGCTCCACCCCCACCACCCATGCACTCCAGAGCCCCAGGGCCCAGACCCGATACCCCGACGCAAGGCAGACCGACCCACCCGATCCAGCGACGTACCCGCAGTGGTGCAGGTCACCCCCGCACGGGCAGGGCCCCAGCACGGGGTCAGGCAGTCCCAGGCACCGGGCCCTGCTCTTGTTAACTCCTCCTGTATGAGACCAAGGAGAGCCATGATCTCCTCCCTAGGCAGGCGGTATCTGTCACACTGTACATCAGGGAGATCAAGTTGACTCACCCTTAGACGCAGAACTGAGTTAAGACGAGCTGCCTGTTCATGTTGATTACGGCGTCTTCTTTAACGATGTCTTTGGTTGAGAACCAATATTCTTTGTACAGCTGCCATGTTCACCACATAACCACCATTATCAGCATTCCTCTTGGTTACTTATATGTGTAAGTAATTAATGAATTAATTTGATTGGTTAAGAGTTAACAAGCTTAGTAGGCCAATTTGTAACCATTGCTCGAGGAACAATATATTATTTGAATTCTACTGTCACGTTACGGTGCCCGACCCCTCCCTTTGGGCGTGTGTTTACGTTGTCTACGTCTCCTAGTCTGCGTCTGTGGATCTCCGTGGGAGCGGTTATGTCTTGTACTGATTCGTCTCACCTGTGGCTCGTCTCGCCATCACGTGGGGTTTATGTGGTTTGTCTATTTCGTGCAGTGTCCTGTGCTCGTCGTTGTCTGAGTCTGCATGTTTCTGTATGAGTTACATGTCTCTCTGTGCGCTTTGAGTGCAATTCATGTGTAAAATAAGTGATGTCTGCTGGCACAAAGGATTCCGTGTCTCATCCTTCACGCCGCGCCCTACGTTACATCTACAACTGTTCCACTGGAAAATTGCATATATTAATAAATACTATGTTGTACTTTAACCAATTTCAATAGTTTGTTTCATGAAAACAATAATTTCAATTTAGTATGTATATTTATGCGCAGTATTGAACTAAAGACGTTGGGTCTAATTTACTTGACGCAAGTCCCTTTTCAAAAGTACATTTAACTGTTAATGGATTCGTGTTTGTACACACGTGTGTGCAGTTTGGAGCGTTTATAAAGGGATAATTACCAGCCTCTTTCGTTTTTCAGACAGAACTGCACTCGCTAAAAACAACTTTGCGAATTACAACAGGGCCAGACCACTCGTAGGTTCACAAACAAGTTTAAGTATGACGTGGGTTACGTAGGCTTTTGGGAAACCAGTGTAAATTTAAGAATGTTCGTAAGTACGAGGTTACAAAGTACTTAGCATTAAGAAAGTTACGGGAAACTCACCCCCGTTCAGTTAGAATGCAACAGTGATTGTGAATCAATTTCACCTGCTGTTGTGCAAATGGAACAGACAACAGGTAGAAATGACAATTAGCAAGACCCCCCCTATATAGGAGTGATTCTTCAGGTGGAGACCACAGACCTTTTCTCTGTTCTCATCCTTTCTGGCTAATGTTTTGGTCACTTTTGCATTTTGTCAGTTTTCTCACCATAGAGGTAGCATGATGTGGTGTCTACAACCCACAGAAGTTGCTCTGGTAGTGCAGCTTATCCAGGATGGCACACCCAGTGTGCATCTTATTTATATCCTAAGGATATTAGAATATATTTAATTGTAGTATGGAGTGCAGCGAGGAATATCAAGTCTATTCCCGAGAACAATTGCTGAGCGTCCGTCTCATGGGAGACGCGGGGGCATTGTCCAAATAATCCTGGGGGAGCTGAGGCAGAAGTATCGGGGCTCGCTTACTAACAAAACCGATGAGCTGGCAAGTCTGGTAAAGGACCAGAAGGTCTACAGGGAGTGCAGTGTGCTGTTTCACCGAGACAGGGACCCGAAGCTCAGCGGGAAGCGCAAAGGTGGGGGGCTCGCTCTCTTCATCAACACCAGGTGGTGCAACCCTGGCCATGTAAGCGTGAAGGAGGTTATCTGCTGTCGGGACATCGAACTGTTAGCGGTGAGCCTCCGACCATATTACATGCCGCGGGAGCTCTCACACGCCATCTTCGTGTGTGTTTACATTCCACCCTGGGCGGACGCGCAGGCAGCGTGTGACGTCATCCACTACACTGTCGCAGCACTACAGACACAGCACTACAGACACAGCACTACAGACACAGCACCCTGACACCTTCCTTCTGATTGCTGGTGACTTTAATCACGTCACACTGGACTCACACCCTGCCTGCCTTTTTCCATTTTGTGGACTGTCCCACCAGGAAAAACAGGACTATTGACGCATACAGGGCCACGCCACTACCACCACAGGGGAAATCAGATCACAATCTGATGGTTTTCCTACAGCCTCAGTACAAACCACTGGTACTGAGACAGCCCTCTACCTCTCGTACATTCAGAGTTTGGTCTCCTGAAGCAGAAGAAGCCTTCATAGACTGCTTCAAGACCACTGATTGGAGCGTGCTGCTGCATCCACACTGTGAGGACATTGAGGGAGTGACACTGCGTTACGGACTACTTGAACTTCTGTATGGACGTAGCTGTTCCCACAAGGACTGTACGCTGCTTCCCAAATAACAAACCCTGTATCACCAGTGACGTCAAGGAGCTCCTCAATCAGAAGAAGAGGGCGTTCAAAGATGGAAACTTGGTGGAGCTGAAGTGTGTACTGGGGAAACTCAAGGTTCGTCTAAAAGAGGCCAGTGTGTCCTACAGGATAAAGGTGGAGAGAAAGCTGCAGGACAACAACATGAAGGAGGTCTGGGGTGCGATGAAAACCATCACAGGGTGTAAGAACAAGAGCAGCAGCTCAGTGGATGGAGGTGTGGACAGAGAAAACCAGTTTAACTACTTCTACAACAGGTTTGACTGTCCTGCTCACGGCGTGTGCTGTCCAACTGGGTTTGCTGCTCCAACATGTCTTCAACCTGAGTCTACGCTTAAGGAAGGTTCCTGACACGTGGAAGACAACTTGCCTCATTCCAGTTCCCAAGAAGGCACACCCGAAGGAGCTGAATGACTACAGGCCAGTTGCTCTGACATCCCACGTGATGAAGACCATGGAGCGACTGCTGCTGTGTCACCTCAGACCTCAGGTCCACCATGATGAGGACCCACTGCAGTTTGGCTACCGGGAGAAGGTGGGGGTGGAGGACGCCATCCTCCATCTCCTGCACAGAGCTCACTCTCACCTGGACAAGGGGAGCGGTGATGTGAGGGTTATGTTCTTTGACTTCTCCAGCACCTTCAACACCATCCAGCCCCTACTGCTGAAGGACAAGCTGATGGAGATGGAGGTAGACATGCACCTGGTCACCTGGATTACTGACTACCTTACGGGGAGACCACAACACGTCAGGATCAGGGACGGCTCCTCTGATACAGTGATCAG
This sequence comes from Brachyhypopomus gauderio, assembly GCF_052324685.1. Taxonomy (NCBI): domain Eukaryota; kingdom Metazoa; phylum Chordata; class Actinopteri; order Gymnotiformes; family Hypopomidae; genus Brachyhypopomus; species Brachyhypopomus gauderio. The sequence continues at coordinate 182,469 of NW_027506938.1, read as the reverse complement.
CAACACGGGAGCACCACAGGGGAACGTCCACTCTCCAGTCCTGTTCACAAAGTGTTATCATTATGAATGACTGTCATGTCTCATTTATGCATACTGATCATGTCGATTGATTATTTCCAGTTACTGATCTGTTCTGCTCCTCTCTGGTTGGTTCTGTTCACACTGCTCCTGGTTTATTGAGGCTTTGGACTGGTTTCTTGATTCTTTACTTATCCCATTTGTACTGGTTTTGCCTGTTCTTGATATCTGCACTTGTTTTCATATCAGTATAATGTCTTTGGATCTCCCATGTGTCACAGTCACAGCTCCGGACCCTTCCCTGTGGGCGTGTCGCTACGTTGTCTGCGTGTCGTTATGTCCATGTTTGTAGTTCCATGGGTATGGGTCGTTTGTGAGCGTGTTCGTAGTCGCACCGGTTTCATTTGCTTTTATTTAGAATTTGTTTACTCTGTACACAAATGAGACACTTTATATTATAAATGTAAATTATTTGAGTTATTGAAAAACATGGCAGTAAACACCATGATTATTATACATACACAATCTTTAGTTTGTTGTTTATAAAGACATTCTATAAAGAAATGCTTAGACTCCTGTTTATCATCATTTTGAAAAATGTGAAACAATGCAGTATATTTTTAAAATGTGAAGTAGAAAAACAATTAAATACATGTTCAAACATGGTTATTAGCCATTATTGAAGGGTAAAGTATCTCCAAACCAGTCGAGAAGATGTAATGGAGAAGAAGGAACGTTTACTCAGGGAGCAAGATACTGGTCTCCTCTCACCGGTCTCCTCACACACTGTACACTGGATTTCTAGGTCTGATTGTGAAATACTGACATGTTAAACCACCTGTGTTTTCCTCACAGATGCTCCTGCTTACACGTCCTCTCAATATCACCACAGTCACTTTAGACACTAAACTGAAGGAAGAGACACAGAGAAAGAACCAAAATCAAACATGTTAAATGTTCTTCTCACAGACCCAAGACTCTGTCACAGCCCAAATAATTTAGTCTCTATAACAAATGTATGAATACAGTCTTCACATCTGCCTTACACCATTTGTTTAATTTCATGTCAAAGTCAAACCAGTTTGTGTGGTATATTAGTGTGTGACAGTGAGGAAGCAGCAGAAGGCTGTAGCAGCAAAGGGTTTAATGTCCATTACTGCAAACATAAAACATTACGGAAAGAAAACAAAACAGCTCCCAACAGGCACAAATGAGGCACAAAATTCACTTGAGAAACACCTCCATGTACAGCATCTCTCTTATGTGCTCACACTGTCCGTCTTCAGGCCATGTCCAGGTGTGAGAGGAGATTATCAGAGAGTAATCGGACTCTGGATGAGATTATCAGGGAGTAATCAGACTCTGGCTGAGATTACCAGGTAGTAATCAGACTCTGGATGGATTTCTTTTCCCCACACATCACAGCACTGAGCTGCTGCTCACTGATGGGCGGGTCCAAGAAACGTGTTCTGGTGCTTTCACACACACACACACACTGAGCTCATGCCGAGTTCAAAAGCACACAGTCCAAACACATTTAACCATCGAGTAACATTAAGCTACTACCTGCATGTAGCAACACAAGCTAATCGCTAGTCACATTTATCATTCAGAGCCGGAGTGGCTAATCGGGAGATTCGGGAGGATTCCCGATGGGCCGGCACATGTCAATCTCTAATTTGGGCTGATTGGGAGGGAAAAATAATTTTGGGCCGGATTTCGGCATGAAACTCCCGGGCTGAAAAAGGACCCAGTCCGGCCCTGGTTGCAAACAAGTAAAACAGTCTGTTATTACTTGTAACGCGGGGGTGCGGTCAGAATGACGAGGCACAGAATCCGGCTCGCACACTCAGGCGTCAATTTATTTGAGTGATGCTTCAGCGCACACAGCGCACATACAACATAAACACGCACGGGTAACACTCAGACAAAGACGAGCACAGGACACTGCGCGAACGCACATTAATTAGACAGTCAACATGTACCCTCGTGATCTCGAGACAAGGCACAGGTGAGACTACGAACACACTCACAGACAACCCACACCCACGGAAGTACATACATGGACATAACGGCACGCAGACAATGTAGCGGCACGCCCACAGGGAAGGGTCCGGAGCTGTCACCGTGACAGAGCCCACCACCAGGGGCTCGCTACTCCCGGAGCGTCCCGCGTAGCTGGAAAGCCCCGAACCTACACCGACGGGCAGGTCCGGAACCGCCGGGACCACGAGCCTCCGAAAGCCGTCACCCCCGATAGCGGGAACCGCCACAAACAGCCCTAGTACACCCTCCCTGGGAAGACAGGGGAGAAAACATTAAACAACGGCACAGCAACAAACACACACACAGGAACGTTAAACATAAAGGGCACAAGAGGGAACAGGGGGTTCGGGAGAAACACTGGGACAGACACAAACACAGGTACTGACAGACACTGGGACACGTTTATCATAGATAGGAGAGCGGCCAAGGGAGAAAATGCCCCCTGGCCTGCAGGCGTAGCAGTGGGCGGGACTCCCTCCACCCTCGGCGCAGATCCCTCGCACGCGGCGGACACCCCAGCAGCCCTCTCGGTGGGCGCGCGTCCCGTCGCCGGGGAAGCGGTTGGAGGATGCGGCGCAGGGTACGCCTGCCGCCTCTCCGTCTCCTCCCTTCGAACTCCCCTAGGGGACCCCCGCCTCCTCTGGGCGGACGCTCCACCGGCCATGTCCCGTGTGTGGGTTCTTCCACCTCCATCTCCCTCTCAGAGCCGCCCAAACTCCAACTCATCGGCCGTTCCGGCGTGTCGGCCCGGGAGCAGTCCATCGGGCTGCCCTCGAGGTAGGGAAGAGGCACGCCTTCTTCAGCACGCCTCTTCTCCCTCACGGTCTCTCCGGAGTAGTCTGTCGGCGTTGGGCTTACTCTCTCAGAGTATGACGCGCCCTCTGAGTGGTCGGAGAGAGGAGGGCTTACGTCATGTTCCTCCTCCTCTCTGTGGGAAGCAGCGGGGTGGAACACTCCGACGCAGGAGGGCTGACGTTGTCTTCCCCTTCACCGTAGTATACTGGTATGCTGGCTCCACCGTCCGTCTCTTCTCCCATGTCCTCACTCCCGAACTCTTCCTCGGGAGTGGTCACGCCCACCATCCCCGCATACACCACCAACGGGTCCTCCGGGGGGCGTGGCGACGATGTTCTGGGAAACCCCTGTCTGCCAGCCGCCAGGGGAGAGGAGTCCCTCGTCGGGGAGCCAAATCCCAACCGCCAAGCTCGCTGGGCAGCCTGGCGGTAATGCTCCGCTTTCGACTCCTCCTTTGTCTCCCGTGCGTAACACAGCAGGGACGCGCATACCGGGTCCCTCTCGAGCTCCTCCTCTGTTGCGGGAGCATCATGGCGTCGCACAGGAGAAGAGGGGTGGTGGTGTCGGCTCGCCCTCTTCCCCTTCTTGGCACGGGACGAACGTCCTGGCTTCATCTCTGTTTCGGCTTGTCTTTTTGTAACGCGGGGGGGCGGGCAGAATGACGAGGCACAGACTCCAGCTCGCACACTCAAGCGTCACTTTATTTGAGTGATGGCTTCAGCGCACACAGCGCACATACAACATAAACACGCACGCAAACGCACATTAAATAGACGGTCAACACATACCCTCGTGATCTCGAGACAAGGCACAGGTGAGACTACGAACACACTCACAGACAACCCACACCCACGGAACTACATACATGGACATAACGACACACAGACAACGTAGCAGCACGCCCATAGGGAAGGGTCCGGAGCTGTCACCGTAACATTACTCCATTACTCAATTACTCAATATTATCTTCACACAGCCTTCTTACAGTTCTCCACCGTTGATATACTCTGCATATACTTTGGTAAATGACACTAAGTCTCAGGCTCTATATCATAACACCACATCTTGTTCGTCTGGGGTGTTTTTTTCTCATCTACCCTAGATAGGATGCACGAGAAGTGGATAAAAAAGAGGGTATCATAAACATATATAATCAATAAATACCCTCTCAATTACTAATACATGAACTTCAATAAATGAACTACTTTTTGAAAGAACTCATCACTTCTCAATTTTTTTTTTATGAGTACAATGAAAATTTAAATCTGGAAAAATGACTGGTTTTATTATCCATAACACTTTAACACGAACAGAAATGTAAACGAAGAAAATAGTAATGGAACGAGAATAATAGCGGCGCTTTTAACTAGCTTGTTCACAGAGCAGGTCTCTCCCACGGTGCGAGGCGAGGTAGCAGGCTGAATGCGCAGCACTGGACAGTGCGACCTGTGGGAATAAATACACCACCACCTGATTATGTGACAGGTGTCAGTACTCCGGTGATCGGGAAGGTAGGAGTGATCGAGACTGAGAGGGTGCGCGCCGTCTGGTTGTGGGTGTGCGTTTGACAGAGGGGAGTGTGTGTATGCGGCCTCTGGTGGCGTCCAGGCTGACCTACCGTGACAATTAACTACTTTTTTTTAAAGTTAAGTCATTGCTTAACCTATAATTTTTTTATGTGTTCAAAAAAATTTTAAATCATGATCTCATAATTATGTAAATATTTACTTCAAATGTTTTGCTGCACTCCTGTTTAATGAATAAATATTAAAATCAGAAGTTGAATTAGTGCATGTTTCCCTGATTCAGGTACTTGATAGTAAACTGGCGTCATCTGGTGGAGAAATCACACTTTTTCAGTGTAACGCATTGACCAGGCAGAGAGGGATCCAAATGCGGAAGAACACCGCTTTTATTGAAATGAGACACTGGTACAGAAACAGGCAGGTGTAACACGAGCACTATGACTAGTAGCAACTGCGTATTCTTGGCGTGGTCAGGACAGTCCAGGGTCATACCGGGGGAGCAGAAGTCAGGAGGTACAGAGGGACTAGGCAGGAGACAAGGTCGGGGACGTAAGCGAGGGTCGGAACACAGGAAAGCAGACAGGTAATAGAAAGGCTTGGTACGCGGCATGAGTCGGCAATACTTCGCGACTAGGAAGTGGAATGTGGGCGTTTAAGTAGAGATACAGGGGGTGTGGTGATGAGCATCAGGTGAGGCTGGTTAGGTGGAGATCAGGTGGCATTCCTTACACTCCCCCTCAAAGGAGCGGCTCCTGACGCTCTAAGACGAGCCGGGGGTCTACCGCAGCACCTGGGAGCGGGAAAGTTGGGGTGCGCAGCGTGGAAATCCGCTATCATGGTAGGGCAGAGGACATCCCTCGCCGGAATCCAGGCCCGCTCCTCGGGACCGTATCCTTCCCAGTCCACAAGGTACTGGAGTCCGTTCCTTCGGCGCCGAGACTCCAGAAGCTCTCGGACGATGTATGCCGGTCGACCGTCGATTTCCAGGGGATCCGGAGGGCTAGTGGGCACAGGGGGAGTGGTGAACGGACTATAGTGAACTGGCTTAAGGAGAGAGACATGGAAGACAGGATTGACACGATAATGAGCAGGCATAAGGAGCTTATACGAGACAGCGTTGACTCTGCTGAGTATTTTGAATGGTCCGATGTACCGTGGGCTAAGCTTTTTACTACGCTGTTTCAAATGCAGGTTTTGTGTCGATAGCCATACCCTCTGTCCCGGATGATAGATCAGGGCAGGAAGACGACGGCGATCCGCGTTGAGCCGGCCTGTGTGCAGGGCGCAGCGTAAATGGACATGTGCCATCTCCCAGGTGCGGGCACTGTGCTTGAGCCACTCGTCCAGGGCCGGGACGTCAGCAGGGGTCTTGTCCCAAGGGAAGAATGCAGGTTGATAACCATAGACACATTGGAAGGGTGTGAGTTTGGTTGCGGAGTGTATGAGGCAGTTCTAGAAGCTTGCAGAACTGCCTCCAGACCCGAGATGTGAACTGTGATCCTCGGTCTGAGACGATATCTTCAGGTAAGCCGTATATGCGAAAGACATAATTAAACAACTCCAGCGCGGATTCCATTGCAGTAGGTAGTTTGGGGCGAGGAATCAAGCGGCACATTTTAGAGAATCGGTCTACGATAACCATAACAACTGTGTTACCTCCAGAAGTGGGCAGATCTGTGACAAAATCGACAGCGAGGTGAGTCCAGGGCCGGAGAGGAACAGGTAGAGGAAGGAGTTTTCCTGCTGGGAGAGTACGGGGAGTGCGGGATTGGGCGCAGACAGAGCACGCTAACACGTAATCCCTGATGTCATCTTCCCAGGACGGCCACCAATAACGTTGTGAGATGAGGTGTCGTGTACGTGTAATACCTGGGTGACCCGTGCCTGCCGTGTTGGGAGCAAGTTGGAGGACACGCCCTCTAAGGGGTACGGGGACGTACTGTTTACCCTCGGGGCATTCCACGGGACCTGGATCAGTACGCAGGGCTTCATCCAACTCCTCCTGAATCTCCCACCTGATGACTGCAAGGAAACAGGAATCCTGCAGAATATACTCAGGTTCCTTAACAACAGTGTCCTTTTCATACAGTCGGGAAAGGGCATCCGCTTTGACGTTCTTTGATCCGGGTCGGTAAGTTACAGTGAAGCGAAACCGAGAGAAGAATAACGCCCATCTGGCTTGCCGCGGGTTCAGTCGCTTGGCAGATTTCAGATATTCTAAATTCTTGTGGTCTGTATAGACTAAGAAGGGGTGTGTCGCCCCCTCCAACCAATGACGCCACTGTTCGAGGGCAAGTTTAATGGCTAGGAGCTCTCGGTCACCGACGTCGTAATTGATCTCGGCGGCTGACAGTTTCTTTGAGTAATAGGCACAGGGGTATAACTTTGGCGGGTTTCCTTGACGTTGCGAGAGAACAGCGCCTACTCCCACCTCCGAGGCGTCGACCTCCACGATGAACTGGACCAGGGGGTCAGGGAGATGTAGTACAGGAGCCGACGTGAAAGCCCGTTTAAGGAGTAAGAACGCTCGGTCTTCCTCGGCAGTCCAGATAAATTCCCGTGACGTTCCCCCTTTAAGGAGATTGGTAAGAGGAGCTGCCAACTCACCGAAGCCGCGGATGAAATGGCGACAGAAGTTGGCAAAACCCAGGAATCGCAGCAGTTCTTTAGTAGAACGGGGGGTTGGCCAGTCCGTGACTGCCTTGACTTTATCGGTATCCATGGAGACTTGACCAGGAGAGAGCGTACATCCGAGGAAGGTCACTGTGGAATGATGAAATTCACATTTCTCAGCCTTTACATACAGGTGGTGTTCCCGCAGGCGCTGCAACACCGCTGAGACGTGCAGGACATGTTCAGAGACAGACGGGGAATAAATTAGGATATCGTCAATATAGACAAACACAAAATCATCAATCATATCACGGAAGATGTCATCCATAAATGCCTGGAACACGGAGGGACTATTCGTCAGTCCATATGGCATTACAAGGTACTCATTGTGCCCCCTGGCTGTGATAAAGGCGGTTTTCCACTCATCGCCCTCTCGGATTCGAATCAAGTTGTACGCACTCCGTAGATCCAACTTCGTAAAGAGGTTCGCCCCCATCAGGCGTTCTTGTGAGGCGGTGATAAAGGGAAGAGGGTAGGCGTACTTCGATGTGACTGCGTTAAGGGCACGGTAATCAATACAAGGACGTAATCCCCCTCCTTTCTTTTCGATGAAGAAGAAGCTAGCTGCGACAGGAGAAGTGGATGGTCGGGTAAATCCCTTCTGTTGTCCTTGCTGGATGTCGTTGAGTCGGTCTCCGATGTCGCGACCGTCTGCAGGGTGATCGAAGACTGCTCGGAGCAACGCTGTGAACTGGTTCTCAGACTGGAGGGCTGGGTCTTTGGTGTCCCACAAAGCGGTGCCCCAAGTACCTGCTATACCAGTGAGAAACGAGAGAATGAAGTGGACCCTTGGCAACTCGGCTTGGAATCGAGCGTGGTGATACGTGAAGTATATTGAACACTGCATGAGGAAGTTACGGCATCGTTCGGGAGACCCGTCGTAACGTTCGGGTACGGCTACGGGGACGCTCGCGGGTGTGGAGGTTGCCGTTGTGACGAGACGAACGGCTTCCTGGAGTGCTGCCACTTGGAGTCCATGATCTCGAACTATTCCCAGGAGTTGTTGGACCGTCTTGGTGAGTGTCTTTAGTGTATCTTCTGCTGGATCCATGGTTTGGCGAAGTATTTCTGTAACGTATTGACCAGGCAGAGAGGGATCCAAATGCGGAAGAACACCGCTTTTATTGAAATGAGACACTGGTACAGAAACAGGCAGGTGTAACACGAGCACTATGACTAGTAGCAACTGCGTATTCTTGGCGTGGTCAGGACAGTCCAGGGTCATACCGGGGGAGCAGAAGTCAGGAGGTACAGAGGGACTAGGCAGGAGACAAGGTCGGGGACGTAAGCGAGGGTCGGAACACAGGAAAGCAGACAGGTAATAGAAAAGGCTTGGTACGCGGCATGAGTCGGCAATACTTCGTGACTAGGAAGTGGAATGTGGGCGTTTAAGTAGAGATACAGGGGGTGTGGTGATGAGCGTCAGGTGAGGCTGGTTAGGTGGAGATCAGGTGGCATTCCTTACATTCAACTCCTTTATTTCTTTACAAAAGCTCTTAACTCTGGTATTTACTTCTTTCTGCCTTATTTCTGAAAGGAGTCTAAACTTCCTCAGCTGGATAAAGGACTACAGTGACTGATTCTCTCCTGTGCTACTGTGTTTATTACAGAAGATCTAAAAGTGAAAGTGAAGTTTGTACAGAAGGAGCATTACAGAGAAACAGCACAGCAGCTGTTGGAGGAAATGGCTGCTATAAACCCTCTGTCAGAAGAAGAGTTTTCATGTCCTGTGTGCTGTGACATCTTCAGGGATCCTGTTTTACTGCCATGTACCCACAGTGTGTGTAAAACCTGTCTGCAGCAGTTCTGGGAAACCAAGGGATCTCGAGAATGTCCAGTTTGTAGAAGAAGATCCTTTAATTCCAACCCTCCTCTTAATCGTGCACTAAAGAACCTGTGTGAGTCTTTTCTAGAGAGCAGGAGTGAGAGATCTTCATCTGGGTCTGAGGTGCTCTGCAGTCTGCACAATGAGAAACTCAAAGTCTTCTGTCTGGAGGACCAACAGCCTGTGTGTGTGGTGTGTCAGATTTCAAAGGCACATAAAACTCACGACTGCTGTCCAATAGATGAAGCTGTTTGTGACTTTAAGGTATGAAACATACTATATATATTTAACTGTAATATCTGTTTTCTTCCATGGTTTAGATTATTTTGAAATGAATGTTAAAAAGGCTAGATTAAACCTGTCAGGGGATGGGATATGAAATTAAATCAAACCTTCACAGTTATTATATTCAAAGTTTATTTATTGAAAAATTAAAATATAAATAACATTTTTAGACACTGTAAATATATAGTTTACTATTTTACAGTAAACGAAACTTGGTCAAAGAGTAAACGTGGCATTCTTTTCATTCTTGACATTATTTTGTAATCTTTGTAATCTCCAGTACAGATACAGACACTGAGATAAAATTCTGTAAGACTCCTTTGCCATTTTTACAGAACAAACTCAAGACCTCCCTGGAGTCTCTACAGCAGCATCTGAAGGTCTTAGAGGAAGATAAACAAGCCTGTGAGAAAACAGCAGCACACATTAAGGTGAAAGGTCACTCTGAGTTCTGAATGATGCTGTGATCACTGTCCACGTACACCATAATGAAACACACACATTTGGACAGTTTATATTTCCTCATCATCTCCCATTCCAGTATCAGGCCCAGCACACAGAGAGACAGATAAAGGAGGAGTTTGAGAAGATCTACCAGTTTCTAAGAGATGAAGAAGCAGCACGACTAGCTGCACTGAAGGAGGAAGAGGAGCAGAAGAGTCACATGATGAGGAGGAAGATTGAGGAGATGAGTGGAGAAATAGCATCTCTTTCAGATCAAATCAGAAACACAGAGAAGGAGATGGAAGCTGAGAACATCCCATTCTTACTAGTAAGAATCACTCAGTCTGTCTCTCTCTCACTTATACACATACAAATGTTACACACATACAAATATGCACCAATGTAGATGAAAAAGAATCACTCATTGGCCATCTACCTCACACACACACACACACACACACACACACACACAAATGCATAAGTAAAAGGTTTTGACATTTGTTTTTGTGTGTGTGTGTGTGTGTGTGTGTGTGTGTGTGTCACGGTCTTTAGACACATTGATTTTATTATATATGGAAAAGGCATATTTTACAGTCATAAAGAAAATTAAAGTTGCATTTCAATTTCTGTGTACAATTGTCACTTTGTTTCCTTCTCAGAATGTGTCGTCCACATTGAAACAGTAAGTGATTATTTCTCTTTGATCTCCATATTTTTACACATTGTGATTGTTCTGATACATTCCTTCAAAGCTTTACTAAGATCATGAATAAACATGCCCCCCTCAGAAAATTTATAGTTAAGGGGTGGGAAAATCCTTGGTTCACAAATCAGATTTGCTCCATAACAGAAATGTGGCATGGGGTAGTGCAAGAGAATGCCCTAAAGAAAAAAGTTTACTTTATTGCTGAGAAAGGCTAAATCTGATTTCTAGCTAAAATAACTGAAAATCTAGCTAACGCTAAAAAGTTTTGGAAAGAAATTAAGTCTCTATCTGCATCTAATAATGGTGTGAAATTGCCTTAAAATATTGGGGTGGGTGGGAAAAATATTGGCGATAAAACTGAAATATTAAACCAATTCAATACACACTTTGTTAAAGCTGGCTGATTGTCTCAATCACAAAATTATCAAATTAAACATGTTGTTACCAGAAACAAAATTAGTGAGGTTTTCAATTTTAGGCCATTTACAACAGCTGAGGTAAAGAAAGCTTTGAAGAAGTTAAAGTCTTGTAAACCTGCTGGTCCTGATTCTCTTGAGCCATTTTTCCCTCAAACTTGCAGCCGAATATATTGCTGAACCTTTGTGTTGTATCTTTAATCTTACACTGGATACAATCAAAATTCCCAAGAATGAAAAAACTGCAATGGTATTACCACTTTTTCAAAGGGGGAGACCCTACTGATTTAAATAATTACAGACCTATTTCAAAGCATCCTGTTATGGCAGAGATATTTGAAGCATTAGTCAATTATCAAGTTAAGATGTTTCTTACTTCAAATTCAATATTATCTAAGGTGACCATTTTTTTATTTGGGAAAACCAGGACACTTTGTGTGTAAGTTGTTGAGCGGGGGGGATGGCAAACAGGACGCCGGGGGGGATGACATACGGACATGTCCCGGGAAATACGGACGAAATACGTTACGACTACTCTAAGCAATAGCCCTAACAGAGAAAGGATATGGAGAGACTGTGATAGGGATAGTGAAAAGATTAGTGTTTTATTTACAATTGCCCAGGGCTGTAGCTTCAGGACACGACCCGATGCTCAAAATAATAAACAAAACATCTATAACCAAAACAATATCGACTACCTTACCTAAAGCCTGTTCAACGAAAAGTAAATAAAATACAATAACCTACCCTAACTTCCTATAACAAAACAAAGAGAACGGGATAAACAAAAAGAGCGTCGTAGTCCTTTCTTCCTGTTTGGGCCGTATTAACAGCTTAAACTATTTACACGAATATTTATATGTGGCGTCTAAGAGTTAGCTGATACCCGACTACGCCACCCCTGAGTTTAGACCTGGAGCGAGGGGAAGCTCCGTGTGAGTTAACGATCTCAAGCCACACAGATTTAGAATCGTACAAAAAACTGACAGTTTATTATTTGTTCCAGAAGTTGTCAATGATCATATGGGTTTGACTCAGAAAGATGAATAAAACAGCTACCTTGCTGGGCACAGTAATGGGGTTGGGAATCCCCTGATGGTATCCTTATCACACGTGGAGTTAAAAAAACACACACAAAAAAAACAGGATCTCCTATTGCACACCACGATCTCACTGTATTGCACGACAAGGTTATCACACGTGAAGAAGTTTAAAACCAGACATATACTATATTGCACTGCAAGTCACACTAATGGATACCCAAAGTATCAATATCCCAACTCCACACTGTTGATCCAACACATACGGCAACCACCCTTAATCATAAAAAAAACAGACAGGAGTATAATCATAAAACCACAGCAACACGAAGGGGACATATCAATACGGTGAGAACAAAAAAAAAAGAATAAAAGCGAAAGAATACAAGGAAAAGCAGCTGGCAACCCAAGCACTGTATAGTCTGTTACAAAGTGGCCGGCATCAATCAAAAGCTAATCGCTTGCATTAACCTTCAAGGGATCACCATATGTCCTGGGCTGTAGAGTAAACACGGTCGCGGCACCGCACACCACCTCAGCTCTGCTTCCAAACAAGGAACACGCTACCGGGAATCACGGCGTCTCCATGCTGATCTCACACCTTTACCATATGCATGCCTAATCAGAATAGTTCTTCGTCCAAACGCTATTAGCCTAGCCACACTGTTCTGCCCTAAGGACCCCGGGCTGTCTGCCTAAATACCTGAACCGCAGGACCACAGCTGCCCCCGTGATTGCCTGCTTCCTCCCACTCCATCACACACCCCAGAGGGCAGACCATGCTAGGGCTACATATACATATACACACACACTATATATATCTACAATTTAAATATCAGCTACCAAACCAAAAGAGGCAATTTCAGACTCGAGATCGGGGTAGAATATTAGGCCTACTCAAACAAACCGGGAGGTCAGATCACAGATATTAGCAACTACACCAAACTACACCAGACACCAAAATGGAGAAAGATTCTCCTCGTCTCGCTGCTTTGTGGGTCTTTTAAAGGCGGAACTGTGGGTCTTGGGCAGAAAACAGCCAATCCGCATCAACCAGGAAGAGAGAGTGACATGGTGGGAGGAAAGACACATCTGGACCTGGAGCGTCCAACATTGGTTATAACGCGCGCGCGCGCGCGCGTGCGTGTGTGTGTGTGTATGTTTGAATTGATTTTATGTAAGATTGTTTGAAATTCTGGAATGTACTTTGTTGTAATTTGTGCTGCTGCTCGGTTTGTCTTGACCAGGTCTCCCTTGTAAAAGAGATATTGTATCTCAAGGGACTAACCTGGTTAAATAAAGGCAAATAAATAAAAATAATAGCTTTATACATTTCCAGAGTTCATCACACACCAAAGGAACATGAGAAGGTGTCAGGATCTCTGATCAATGTAGCAAAACATCTTTCCAACCTGAAGTTCAGAGTCTGGGAGAGAATGCAGAAGATTCTCCAGTACTGTGAGTTTTGGTGTTCTTTGATTAATTAGAGCAGGGATGGGCAACTTCCATGATAAAGAGGGCCAAAATTTTTTCAGAACTATTATTGGAGGGCCACATGACCACGCACTTCAAATAATTGGATATGAAGGACACTACAAATTATTCTCAATAAGAACACATTTTAAATGAATTCAGATCTGTATGTTTATTGCACCAGCATACATCTATTTTCTGCATATAAATGCATTAACATGTCCTTAATAAGCAACAAAGACAAAACATTTGCTTAATAAAAAAGTGCAAAAAGGAATCTGAACTCCTTTATATCAAAGAAGTGTAATGCGTAGCGCACTGCGGAGCGTTGACATGGACACAAACGCTGAGAAGAGCGAGATTTAATAAGGGCAATTCCATAGGCGAAGTCGTTTGTACAGGCACGGGTCAAAATGGGAGAGCCGTCCAAATGGTCAACAGGACAGGCAGGAGTCGTAACAGGAGAGCCATTCACAACGGAGAAACACAACGGAGACGGAAAATACCAGAACAGCGATGATAATCCACAAAACCGAACAAACCACAAATAACCAACAACGAGCGAAACACAGAGATACAAGTACACAGGACTAAACTAGACACAGCTGAACACAATGACAATACGTGTATGGCAGACAGAGGGAAACCAGGGCAACAGACACGCAGGGCGGGAGAGGGGGGCGTAGCCCTACGTGACAAGAACAAAAAAGTCCTGCTCTTTCGGTTTTTTTTCTTTTAATTATTAAATTATTATTGATCTATTTGCGGGCCGCACTGAGTGAGGGCCGCCAGTTGCCCATCCCTGAATTAGAGTAATTCTGTTCTCCTCACAATTAGAACTCTATAGAGAGAGAAACATTAACATTGTGTGTTTGGTAAATTAACTATTCCAGTATTAAAGGCTGTATTAGTATAAACAGTGAGGGGGACGACCAGTTGGCTGCTGGTCTGAGGAGAGACAGTTAGTCCATGAGGAGATCTACACCACTATGGAGCTTTTTTAGTGTCACCTGAACCTGAACCTGAAATCATTATTACTTGAAAAAACTGTAAAATCCTTTCAGGTATGCAAAAATTCAAGTTAAAATTCAGGTTCAGGTCGAAATTCAGGTTCGGGTCCAAATTCAGGTTCAGGTCGAAATTCAGGTTCGGGTCGAAATTCAGGTTCGGGTCGAAATTCAGGTTCGGGTCGTAATTCAGGTTCAGGTTGAAATGTGGTTCGGGAATGCATCCGGTATACTTAGGATGAGCAAACAAACTCAGAGCTAATCGAACTGCATCTGGCCAATCACAAAACATATCAGAGGTCATTGGGAAGCGCTTCTTTCTGCTAAAGAAAACAGTGCGGTCCCTGTTTGGCGTGTAAGTAGCATGTAAGCAGCACGAAAGTGACCACTGTGCCACCTGCCACATAATCGTGGCACTTAGTGTGGCCAGTGCTGCGTGACTGTGGTCTCCGTTGTCCAGAAATGCCGCCTGCCTCTGCTGACAGACATCTAAAGAGTCTTGGGTGACTCTGCGTATCGGCCACTCGCTTAAATCATCCCAACGGGCTCCGAATCACCATTTGTTGAAATGAAGATGGTTCATAACTTTTGTTTGAAAATTATGTTGAGTGAAAGACATCCAGCTAGACAGCTCTATATTACTCGTTCAGAATACTGTTTAGCGATAACGTCGAATTAATATTATAGGAGGGTACATGAATCTACAGTGGTAGACCGTTAACGACAGCGGATGCATTCCCGAATCGCATTTCGACCTGAACCTGAATTTCGACCTGAACCTGAATTTCGACCCGAACCTGAATTTCGACCCGAACCTGAATTTCGACCCGAACCTGAATTTCGACCTGAACCTGAATTTTAACTCGAATTTTTGCATACCTGAAAGGATTTTACAGACTGTTTTTTCAAGTAATAATGATTTCAGGTTCAGGTTCTGGTGACACTAAAAAAGCTCCATACACCACCCACTCTCCCCTCTACACACCACCCACTCTCCCCTCTACACACCACCCACTCTCCACCTCTACACACCACCCACTCTCCACCTCTACACACCACCCACTCTCCCCTCTACACACCACCCACTCTCCACCTCTACACACCACCCACTCTCCACCTCTACACACCACCCACTCTCCACCTCTACACACCACCCACTCTCCCCTCTACACACCACCCACTCTCCACCTCTACACACCACCCACTCTCCACCTCTACACACCACCCACTCACCACCTCTACACCACCCACTCTCCCCTCTACACACCACCCACTCTCCACCTCTACACACCACCCACTCTCCACCTCTACACCACCCACTCTCCCCTCTACACACCACCCACTCTCCACCTCTACACACCATCCATTCTCCACCTCTACACACCACCCACTCACCACCTCTACACCACCCACTCTCCCCTCTACACACCACCCACTCTCCACCTCTACACACCACCCACTCTCCACCTCTACACCACCCACTCTCCCCTCTACACACCATCCATTCTCCACCTCTACACACCACCCACTCTCCACCTCTACACACCACCCACTCTCCCCTCTACACACCACCCACTCTCCACCTCTACACCACCCACTCTCCCCTCTACACACCACCCACTCTCCCCTCTACACACCACCCACTCTCCACCTCTACAGACCACCCACTCACCACCTCTACACCACCCACTCACCACCTCTACACCACCCACTCTCCCCTCTACACACCACCCACTCTCCCCCTCTACACACCACCCACTCTCCACCTCACACCACCCACTCTCCACCTCTACACACCACCCACTCTCCCCTCTACACACCTCCCACTCACCACCTCTACACCACCCACTCTCCACCTCTACACACCACCCACTCTCCCCTCTACACACCTCCCAATCACCACCTCTACACACCACCCACTCTCCACCTCTACACCACCCACTCTCCCCCTCTACACACCACCCACTCTCCCCCTCTACACACCACCCACTCTCCCCTCTACACACCACCCACTCTCCCCCTCTACACACCACCCACTCTCCACCTCTACACACCACCCACTCTCCACCTCTACACACCTCCCACTCACCACCTCTACACCACCCACTCTCCACCTCTACACACCACCCACTCTCCTCTCTACACACCTCCCACTCACCACCTCTGCACACCACCCACTCTCCACCTCTACACCACCCACTCTCCCTTCTACACACCACCCACTCACCACCTCTACATCACCCACTCCCCCTCTACACACCACCCACTCTCCACCTCTACACCACCCACTCTCCCTGGGACATCACCACCTCCACCTGCTCCTCCATCCTGCCTCCTCCTCCATCCTGTATAAATGAAGATACTAGGGGTCTATAGGAAGTACGGTACTCTGAGTCTGAGTTCCATGAATCTCAATCCCTGAGGGACCAAGCGTGTCAGCTGAGACTCTCCCATAACTTTGTGTCTGTCTGTGTCTTTTCCTGTCTGTATCCCTGTGACTGTCTTTGTGTCTGTCCCTGTCATCATCTTTATTTCTGTGTTTGTCCCTGTCACCATCATTTTGTGTGTCTGTCCCTGTCATCATCATTTCGCCTGTGTCTTTTCCTGTCTGCGACTATATCACTGTCTTTGTGTCTCTATCACCATCTTTGTGTCTATCTGTCCCTCTCTATGTCCCTGCCACTGTCTTTGTGTCTGTCTCTGTGTTGTCCTTAGTGTTGTTGCTCCTTCCCATCCGTGTGTCTGTCTTTCTGTCTGTTACTGTGTCTTAGTGATGGCAAAAGTGGGGCTTTTGGGAGATCGAATCAAATGAACCAATTGATTCGGAAAATGATTCAATCTTGTGAAACGTTTGAATCATCACACGCCACAGTGACATCTAGTGGGCAACCAGGGCCTAAATCCACAAATCTATATTCTTAACAGAAATAGAAGTAATGTGTTTTTTTAAATAAAAATGACATGAAATATTCCTCCATAGCATGTGTCCCTAAATCAATTTTAGTCATGAAAACATATAATTTTGCAGAGAACAGGGTTGTTTTAATGATATCATTAAGATGTATTTTTTATTATGATACACTGTCAGTGGATTGATATAGCTGACATTATTAATTTTACATTGCAACGTAGGGAAATGCTTGTGTAATCCTTTATTTATTAAATATTGCAAGTAATCAGTAAAGATTCTGATATCAGCCCAGCTGCTTGAACCTGAGTGCGGACTAAAACGCGCGAAAAGATTCAAAACGTCTCGAAACTGAGTGACATAATGAAACCCATTTTTGGAACAGTCACATGGCTTTTCACTTTTAATACAGACTTCGAAACAGTGTTTCGGAAAACCGTGATTCAAATGAATCGATACAGTTTGATTCCGTGTTTCGAGTTTGACATCACTACTGTGTCTGTGTTGTTGTGTGTTGCCCCCTGTTGTCCTGGGGAGGGTGTTGTAGGTGTGGCACCTCAGTGGACTCCTCCCTGGAGGATCTGCTCCTGGGGGGTCTGGACACTGTGGTCCTCGTCCTCTGGTCCCGTCCTTCAGTCTGGGGACAGTCCACTGGTGTTAGTCTCTCTGGGAGTAGCGCCCTTTAGTGGGGGAACTGTAACGGTATCCACCCACTAATGAGGACACACACACACTTAAGTACACAGACACTAATAATACACATGCAGTGTGACAGTGTAACAGTAGCACTGCACTAGTTACGAGTTTCATGTGATGTATTAATGAATAAAACGCACCGTATGCTGCAGAGTGAGGAGGCAGACACAAACTCTGAAGAGAGCGAGATTTATTAAGGGAATCAGGGTTGAAATAGAGGGCACGGGTCAGATCGTCGAGGGAGTCTGAACATGAAACATGTAGCGACATACTAAACACAAGGAGTACTCACAAAACCAGGCAGGAACAAACGCTAGAACAGACAAGAGAACAAACCGAGTAAACTCACGAGAATCACAAATCACAAATACCAGAAAAACAGAGATTGCAAACTTCACAAAATAACCGACAAGGGAAACCCTGGGACTATAAATACACAGAACTAACAAGACACAGTTGGAAACACTAATGACATGGGTGTGGCAGACAGAGGGAAACCATGGAAACAGACAAGCAGGGAATACAGACACAAGGAACATGGAACCGAAGTGACAGCTAGAAGAGGGGGCGTAGCCCTACATGACAACACAATTTCAAGCATCAAAACAACAAGCACACAAGTACTGCAGGGGTGTGTGGTGAACACACAACATCACCATCACTTCCTCTTATCAACCTACTGCAGCATTTCACTCAGAGTAAAGGGCCTGCAGTCTGTAGATGTGACCTCATCACATAAACACATGAAGAACATGATGATTCATTCTGTTCTCTCTCCTCAGACCCTGTTACTCTGGACCCAAACACTGTATATCCACGCCTCCACCTGTCTGATGATCTCACTACTGTAGAATACAGACCACAGAAATCATTGCTTCCTGATAATCCAGAGAGATTTGATGTGTGTGCGTGTGTCCTGGGCTCTGAGGGGTTTAACTCAGGGACACACTGCTGGGATGTTGATGTTGGAGAGTGTGAATACTGGGTACTGGGTGTAATTAGAGAGTCTGAATGGAGAAAGGGAGAGTCTGTCTCTGAATCACTGTGGAGTCTGTGCTACGATATGAGCACTTTTGAGTACTGGACATGCTGCCCCGGACAGTCAGATCACTTCCTCACACCTGCAGAGAAAGTGCAGAGGGTCAGAGTTCATCTGGACTGGGACAGGGGGAAAGTGACATTCACTGATCTTCTAACCAGTTCACACCTGCACACTATAACACACGCTTTTACTGACACTGTTTTCCCTTTATTCTATAATTACAGTTCCTCTCCTATGAGGATATTACCAGCAAAGATATCAGTAACAGTGGAACAGCAAAATTAATGTTGCCCTGAATTAATCTGAATACATGTAATAATGAACATATATATATACTGCTCAAAAAAATAAAGGGAAGACTAAAATAACACATCCTAGATCTCAATAAAAATCTTTGAAATCAGTTGAAAATCTCTCATTTCTACCTGTTGTCTGTTCCATTTGCACAAGAGCAGTTGAAAATGATTCACAATCAGTGTTGCTTCCTATCTGAACACGAAGTGTGGATGATTTGGAGTTACATTGTGTTGTTTAAGTGTTCCCTTAATTTTTTTATATTATATATATATATATATATATATATATATATATATATATATATATATATATATTAGGGGTGGGACGCGATCAAAAAAATTAATCGAATTAATCGGAAGCTTTGTAATTAATTAATCGAAATTAATCGCATTTTAATCGCATTTCAGTATTTAACATGAGAAATATTAATTTAAGTTTGAATGATGAATGAATCAATGAACATAATCATAAACTTCAACATCTTGTTTATTTTTCCACCAGTCTACTACACAGACCAATATATGTGTAGTGTGCAGAAAACAGTTCAGAACATTGGAAATTCTGATCAAAAATGTTGTTTAATTTTGGGAGTTTTAAGTAAATCAGAAGATGTTTTTTAATAGCATTTTAGCAATTTCTTTAATTTCCCAGGCTTCTGTCACAGGCATCTCCATAGTGCCTAGAAGTGGTCTTCTGCATGCTCAAAGCAAATGACTGGATCTTCATCATCTATAGATTCATCATCTATATGAGCTGTCACACCAAGATAATTCTTGTTGCTAACAGAGGTCCAGTGATCCCCAGTCAGAGCCACATTTGTGTCGCTCTTCACAATAACCTGTTTTACTTCCTATTCCTCATCATACAGCTGCTGGATTTTCTTCGACATTGTCTTTCTGGGGTGAGTTGGAAGTTTATATTTAAATTTCCCATCCACCAGCGTAGCCTCTTCAGTCATATCCATCATGATCTTATTGTGCGTCCATATAATCTGTATGTCTGGAACTCGTGCACTGAGAAACATTCCACGGTGCAAAAGTGTCTCGTCCGTTAAATGCGTTAATTTTTTTTAGTGCGTTAATTTTCCTGTAATTAATTAATCAAAATTAACGCGTTAAAGTCCCACCACTAATATATATATATATATATATATATATATATATATATTAGTGGTGGGACTTTAACACGTTAATTTCGATTAATTCATTACAGGGAAAATAATGAACAAAAAACATTTACGCATTTAACGCATGAGACATTTTTGCACCGTGTAATGTTTCTCAGTGCACGAGTTCCAGACATACAGATTATATGGACGCACAATAAGATCATGATGGAGATGACTGAAGAGGCTACGCTGATGGATGGGAAATTTAAATATAAGAAACTTCCAGATGGAAGTACAAACACAAATAGTGTTATTTACACTTTATATAGGAAGGAGTTCGCTTATCACAGGAGCACTTCCACCCTTCGTTACCACCTCAACGCAAAACATGTTGGGGCTAACGCGCAGGTCAGTAATGATAACTTAGCTGCTAAATGTATTCCTAGTACGAGCAAACAGTGTCGCCAGTCAACACTCGACCACATGTCGGGGTTCAAATTAAGAAACAAAATGTCAAAGTCCACGACAGACAAATTGACAAATTCACTGGCGAGATGGATTGCTGTGGACTGTAGACCGCTCTCTGTGGTCGAAGGCTTAAGTAAGACGCGGCAGGTGTATTATGAGGAAAGGGAAGTAAAACAGGTTATTGTGAAGAGCGCCACAACTGTGGCTCTGACTGGGGATCACTGGACCTCTGTTAGCAACAAGAATTATCTTGGTGTGACAGCTCATATTATAGATGATGAATGGAAGATCCAGTCATTTGCTTTAAGCATGCAGAAGACTACTTACTATGGAGATGCATGTGGCAGAGGCCTGGGAAATTAAAGAAAGTCTACATCTAAAATGGTGTTAAAAAACATCTTCTGATTTACTTCAGTTCTTATTCTTCCAATATCCTGAGCAAAACTCCCAAAATTAAGCAACATTTTTGGTCAGAATTTCCAGTGTTCTGAAAACTGTTTGCTCTGTTTTCTGCACTCATCTATTGGTCTGTGAAGTAAACTGGTGAAAAAATAAACAAGTTGAAGATGTTGAAGTTAATGATTATGTTAATTGATTCAAACTTCGTTCAAACTTAAATTAAAAATTATCATGTTAAATACTGAAATGTGATTAAAATGCTATTACTTTTGATTAATTACAAAGCTTCTAATTAATTCGATTAATTTATTTATATTAGGGGTGGGACGCGATAAAAAAAATTTAATCGAGTGATATATATTAGAAAACGTAAATACATGTTTTTCCTCAA
This sequence comes from Brachyhypopomus gauderio, assembly GCF_052324685.1. NCBI lineage: Eukaryota > Metazoa > Chordata > Actinopteri > Gymnotiformes > Hypopomidae > Brachyhypopomus > Brachyhypopomus gauderio. The sequence continues at coordinate 160,906 of NW_027506938.1, read as the reverse complement.
AATATTAAAATCATGACCTTGATTATTGACTTAGAAAATATTATTTTAAAAATTTCTCTTTATCAATACATTTTTATAACCTAATTCATAAGAAAGTTTGAGTCCACTGAATGTGAATGTATAACATGTGAGAAATATGGATCTGATGTCCTGACTGGTATCTCTTACCATAATGATACCATAATAAATAATGTTTAGCAGACCATATAGCAGTTTAGCAGTGTATAAGGGTAATGATCATTCTGCTGTATTGTTCCTGATTAAGTGTTTGATCTGTAAGTGTTTTCTTGATCTCCTCCTCTGCTGCATTGTCCCTGATTAAGTGTTTGATCTGTAAGTGTTTTCCTATCTCCCCCTCTGCTGTATTGTCCCTGATTAAGTGTTTGATCTGTAAGTGTTTTCCTGATCTCCTCCTCTGCTGTATTGTCCCTGATTGTATTGTCCCACTGTGGCCCAAAGCTCTGGAACTCTCTTCCTGAAGAGCTCAGAGGCATTTCATCCCTGCACAGCTTTAAGAATAGTATCAAAACCTTCCTGTTTAGATCTGCTTTTATTTTTAGTTAAGCAACCCTAAATCTGTTCCATCTTATTTACTTTATTACATTATTTTATTGTGTTTGTTTCCTTTTTATCTCTAATTTCCTAATATTTTCCTTTGTCTTTTTATCTTTGCTTCCTTTTAATGTTTCTTGTTAAATTTATTCTGTAAAGCACTGTGAGTTGCATGTATGTATGAAAGGTGCTATAGAAATAAATCTTATTTTTATTATTATTACTGCCCTGCGTTTGCCCCCAATAAATGCTCTTAACCTATAAAAATACTAAAATGGGCACGAAAAAAGACACGGCTTACTGTGGCTAAAAACACAATTCAGCGTGACATTGCCTTTATGATTGCCCGCTAATGTTAAGTGTTACGCTGGGACGAGGCAGGCACCCCGTAAACAATTTACATTCGCCACCCCCTTGCCCCCCCTCCCCCGTCAACAATTTACGTTCGCGTGTCCTTGTTTTTTGTCAGACCTAGGTGGCAACCCTAGTTATATTTGTAACTTACCTTCAAGTTCAAGGGCCAGGGTGGTCTCCTTCCTCACCCTCACCACCAACGTCACTCGATGTTGAAGGTGTGGAAAGTGCCAATATATGTACATTAAAATGCCAACAAACTTATGTAATACACTTATTCTTATGCTGTTACCAGACATGGTACCATCTCTTTTAATGTGATAAAAAGCTAATTATTTCAAATCATTTTGAGTTTAAGTGTATTTGTATAAATATGTAAATTAGGCTGAAGGTGCTGAAAAATATTGAAAATGGACCTTGAAAGTGTCGTACAAGTGCATGAATTGCACCTTGTAACTTCGCACACACAAAAATCGAGTGGTGCACGACCTTGTGACACCACAGCGTGCGGGGCCAAAGCGCATGGGCGGAGCCACCGCGATTTCATCATTTTTGCTGCGCGGACCCTTGTGCCAGTCGTGACGCTTCAAGTATACAGGTCAAATGTTGAGTGAAGGCAGCAGCAGAGGCAGGACGCGACTGGAGCATGCGCAGTTATCTCATGAGACGGCCTGATTGCTTAACCCGGTGACAGCGCCAGCTAACATGTTTATAATTGTAATGAGTAACTATACAGCACGTCAAAAATGTATCGAGTAAAAGTATTATACTAATGGAAAATATGTAATGAAGTAAAAGTGGAAGTAGGAGTGTCATGACATTGAAATGTTTGGGTTCTGGCGCCACCCTGGTGTCTTTTAGTAAAAAGTCCATTATTAAGCCTACCTTCAACTGATGGAACTTTCTGTGATGTCATTTCTAGTTCGAGAAGAAGTTCGTTTTTTCAGTTAATTTAAACCATCACAAAGTGAAGAGGTGCTCATCCTTATAGGCCGTTCTTGCCCTTGAGAAGGCTTTGCTTTTTTACGAGAGTGAAGGAAGAATTCTATGTATCGGAAGATTGAAGTAAACGTTCAAAACTCGCTTCTGCCTCAGAAATTCATTCCATGGTAACACTTTACAATACGGTTCCTTAATTAATGTTTAAGTACCTATTAACTAAGCAATAGATAATGGAGAATTGTCGTCATAGTTTTACCTTAATTACTCTTCACTATAATAAACTACTAAGTTATGTCACATGTAAGTAATTAATAAGTAGTCTTCATCAATTTTCGTAACTACTTACTTTCGGTTCCTTAATTAATGTATTAGCTAAGCAACAAGTAATAGAGAATTATCATCATATTTTTCATTAATTACTTTTCACTTCACTGTTAGTTCACATATAAGTAATTAATAAGTTGTCTTCATCTATTTTTGTAACTACTCACTTAATCAGTCCTTCATTAATAAGTAGTCTTTGTGTGCATGTGCGCTGGTTTGGGTACGCCCCTGTTTGAATGTCTAGCGATGTCTAGACAATCGCCTTTGTAAGTTCTCTCACCTATCTCTAGTCTCGTTGCACACGTTATTATTGTTGACATTGTCATGAGTGTTGTGTTGTTAGTTTTCGTCACTGCTTTAAACGCATCCTTACATACAGGCTACACTTTACTATTATACACTGCACACTATAACACTTCCTCATTGTAATTACAGGTCATTACAAAGAGGAGTACTTAGTGTTAAGGAAACCATACTGGGGTGGGTTTCCCGAAACGTTCTTAGCGCTAAGTACTTCGTAACCTCGTACGTTTCATACGAGGTTACTTAGCGCTAAGAACGTTTCGGGATACTCACCCCTGTTAAGTAAATACGTGATTACTTATTCTGAAGTTACTTACTGTGACGTTGCGAGCAGGCAGGATACCGAGATGGGAGCAGCGTTTAAAGCAGTGATGAAAATGAACAACACAACACTCATGACAAAGGTCGAACAACAACTGATGAAGGACATGTACAGGACACACACTTACATATCTCAACAATAATACCCAAACCAGCGCACATGCACACAAAGACACGCTGGAGTGACAAGTACATAAGCATTAATGAAGGACTGATTAAGTGAGTAGTTACAAAAATAGATAAAGACAACATATTCATTACTTATATGTGAACTAACAGTGAAGTGAAGAGTAATTAATGAAAAATATGATGATAATTCTCTATTACTTGTTGCTTAGCTAATACGTTAATTAAGGAACCGAAAGTAAGTAGTTACGAAAATTGATGAAGACTACTTATTAATTACTTACATGTGACCTAACATAGTAGTTTATTATAGTGAACAGTAATTCAGGTAAAACTATGACGATAATTCTCCATTACCTATTGCTTAGTTAATAAGTATTTAAACATTAATTAAGGAACCATATTGTAAAGTGTTACCCATTCGATCGTTAGCTGTCTGTCTAGTCAAGTGAATGGGCGCCTGACGAGGACAGAACCAGGAGAAAAAATAATAATACTCCAGTAAAGTACAGATACAGCATTTTAGTACTTAAATACAGTAGTGAAGTAGTTCTACTTTGTTACTATACATCTCTACATTCGGTACACTTACTACTTGCATCAGTTTAACAACAATGGGGTGTAAATAAAGCATTTTATGCTCAGAGTAGAGTCAGCAGTGCATGATGGGAGAAAGACGCTATTCCCCACTGCCCCTCCTCACACACAAACGCTAAACTGCAGGTACTGAGAGTAAACAATGCGAATGACCACATAACCCACCCTTTAAAGTTCAACTATCCCGGTGACCCACACTAACCCAAGCATAGTTCAGTGTAACACATAATCCTGCAAGCAGCTAGGGGCCCACAGAGCCTGGGCCGGCACTGTGCCCTGCTTCCTCCTGCTCATGGCCCCTGCCCTCAGTCCGTTGCGTTGTACCCGGTATACAACCTCAGACAGGCACTCCAGCACCTGGCATGGTCCTTCCCAGTCAGACTGCAGTTTGCGCAGTGCCCTTTCTTCCGTCGTGGATTGAACAGCCAAACAGGAGAACCCGGGCTGAGAGGCTCACCCTGGCACCGCATGTCATACGCCCGCTTCTGTTACAGACTAGCTCCCCCTTGGTTCTGGCGGGTGATCTACCGTGTCCATCCGGGCTCGAAGTTCTGTGGCATACTTTGCCTCTGACATCACCTCCTCCAGTCCTGCCAGCAACCTGAAGATCAGGTCGGGTGGTGTCCGCAGTTCGCGCCCCATCATCATATGGGCTGGTGTGAAACCTGTGGAAACTTGCACTGCTGCTCGGACTGCCCACAGCACCAGCAGCAGATGGCAGTCCCACTATCAGCAAGGATGGCTAGTTGGGTGGCGAGAGTCCTATTAAATCGCTCCACCAGGCCATCACTCTGTGGGTGGAGGGGGGTGGTTCATATCTTACAAACCCCCAGTCATCCTCCACCCAGTCGTCCTGCACACCTCCATCATCACCTGGGCCCTTTTTTTGCCATGCAAGCATCGCAGCAGTGGACGAAGAGTTCAACATCTGTGCGACACCCTGGCCAGTAGAAATGCTGTCGAAGCTGCCGTAGAGTCTTCGTGATCCCAAAGTGACCCACTCCAACTGGGCCATGTAAGGCCTTTAAGACCCCTGTGCACAGGCTATGGGGAACCAGTAGTTGCCACACTGATTTCCCAGGGACCGCTGCATCCCAGCACCGGTAAAGCAGCCCATTGTGTTCTGCTAAGCTGTCCCATATAGACTGGTATGCTTTCATGGTTGGCCCGTAGAGTGTCACTTCAGACCACTCTGGTTTCCTGCCCTTGCCACCGGAACACCTGGCCGAGCACAGGGTCAGCAGCCTGGGCGAGCTGGAACATGTCCCTATTGCACTGTACCCCAGGCTCATCTCTGGGTGCTTCGGTGGCCATGGCGCACATCTCAACCTGCTGGGCCCTCACTTCCAAGCGGTCACAATGTCGGCAATTTTCCTCCAGGCAAGGATGGCGAGAGAGCGCGTCAGCATTACTGTGCAGCCGGCCAGCACGATGCTGAATACTGAACTGGTATTCCTGCAGTGCAGCAATCCAGCGGGTCACCTGTCCTTCCTGCGACTACAGTTAGCAGCTCATGGTGTTACACAGTAGTTCCGTTCAAGGGCTCGACTGTAATACGTGATCTCTCTCTCTACTCCGTCCCGCACTTGTGACAACACTGCTCTGTAGCGAAAACACTGGTTATTTATGGATTTTGAACGGGGCACCATCCTGATTGCTCAGGAACCAATATTGTGATAATGGAGATAGGTGGAATATGGTTTAATCAGTCTCATTACTAAAGGGTTAAAGTGTTATAAATAAATATTAATAGCAGCAATATAAGTTTTGTGATGCAAAGTTGCAAATGAGAAGTGCAATAGTGCTGATATAAATAGTATAGTGCAGGGGTGGCCAACCTGTCATAGACCAAGAGCCACTTTTCTTACTGTGTTATGGCAAAGAGCCACACCATACATGGGCGAGTGTAGATTGTTGAGCGGGGGGGCTTGGCGAGTGTAGATTATTAGCTGTGAAGACAGTCATATGCGTGTTTTCCACTACGCTGGTTTTAAAAGTATTAGCGGCTTGCTAGGCTTGTAAACAAACCGCGCACCAGGAAAATGTAGCAGTGTGTCGCCCCGTTTGTGCAGGTGAGCCCGCGGACCGGCTGGGGAGCCGCATGAAACCAGGCAAAGAGCCGCATGCGGCTCGCAAGCCGCGGGTTGGCCACTCCTGGGTTTGAGTTTGCAGGGGGAGTGATGGATGCTACAGCTCTGGGAAATAAACTGTTCCTCAGCCTGTTTGTCCGGGTTATTATTGTCCTGTATCTTCGTCCTGAAGGTAGAGGAACAAAGAGATGGTGTCCTGGCTGGGTGGGATCCTTGATAATGTTACTGGCTTTTTTATGAAGGCGGCCAGCATACACAGAGTCCAGATCTGTGAGTGGACTCCCTATGATTCTCTACACTGTGCTGACCACCCGGGTCAGGTCCTTTCTCTCTTGTGCTGTACAGCTGCAATACCATACAGTCATGCAGAGACAAAGGACGCTCTCAATTGTGCTGGTGTAAAAAAAATTTGTGAGGGGAGTCCAGACTGCTTTAGTTTCCTCAGAAAGAAAAGTCTTTGATGTGTGTTGCAGGATAGCCGAGTGGCGTTTGCAAAAACTGAAAAAACAGAACCGGAAGTTCCACCATACCACATTTATTCAGTTCACCGTGCAGAGTGCCTTGGAATCCCACAAACATTAATAAAGAATGCGCAAAAAAAACAAAACAAGTTAACATAAACTAATCCACTCAATCAACACATATCAACCAGGCCCTCACTCATCTGCATTTCAAGTCAGCTTCTTCCCTTATATCAGAGTTCTGCCTTTTACAAACATTAGCTCTTGGATTCAACCACTGACCGGCACGCCCGCAGGTAAAGTTTAAAATGTACCAGTTCTAATGACCTTCTTCCATTTTATATTAAATCAAACATTTTATTATTTAAGCAATATTTTAATATGAATATTAAACATTTCATAATAAACATTTATGCTGGAAAGCTCTTTTAGAACCAGAACCCTAAAAGCAGGTCCTCTCCCCCGGCTCAAACATCCGTAATGGCACGCTCCACCTGCAACACAACCTCAACTACAAAACCCCACAAACCCCTGGGCTCAGGTCCTTTGACCTGCCAGAGGCTGCCAACATGCTAGGACAAACAGGTCAGTTGAACTACTTTTCAAAACACAATAAACAGTTACAAATGCATGTAGTCGTTACAAATGCATCAGTTGGCCACCCTGAATAGTGCAAGATAATCACAGTGGTTTATTGTTTTTCAGAGTTCTGACAAGGTCCAACTGCAGTCCTGTGGGTTTCAATAAAAGAGTCTTTAAAACTGAGGTTGTCTCGTGGTTCATTATAATACTTTGCAACATGGAACGGACGAGAGCTCCGTTACAATGAGCCTTCTTTAGGAGGTGTGAGGTATTCCCAGACCTGAGGCCATGACTGAGGTGCCCTTGAGCAAGGCACCTAACCCCAACTGCTCCCCGGGCTAGGGCTGCCCACCGCTCTGGGCATGTGTGCACCACAGCCCCCTAGTAATCACTGGTGTGTGTGTGTGTGTTAACTGCACAGATGGGTTAATACTATACACAATATAAATACAGTATATGTTATACCATGCCATATAATCAAAACAGTTATACCATCATGCCATAATTGCCTCACTTACACCATTTTGCTGCTATAAAATCAGTGTCAGTATTTGCCTCGACAGACTCATGGAATGTTTTATGTATATATGTTGTCTTGCACTGTTTTTATTCTTTTAATCTTTTTATGTGACTAAGAGGTACCACTCAGAATTTTGTTGTATCATGTACAATGACATCAGGTACAGTGACCCCAGCCTCTGCCATTTAGTTTAGCTTCTGGCGAGGGGAATGTGTTCCTCACCCCAGTGTAGCGTGGCAGCCAGAATATCAAGGGCCGCCACCAGGATGTCCAACCCTAGAATACATGAGTCCTGGATGGGAGTGTGACGCTGGGCGGCGGCAGACGGACGAGACACAGAGTCCTTGTTGCGACAGACGTCACTTTTATTATTACGTGTAAAGCGCTTTGTTTAGCGCACAAAAAACAAGCACACACAACGTGCAGACTCCAACATAGACAACGACGAGCACAAGACACTGCGCGAACGCACATTAAATAGACAGACCACATCAACCCCACGTGATGACGAGACGAGCCACAGGTGAGACGGATAATGACAAGACGCACCCACACCCACGGAGGTACACAGACGCAGACGAATAGACGCAGACAATGTTAACACACGCCCCAAAGGAAGGGTTCGGGGACCGTAGCGTGACAGATGCCCCCACCAAGGGCACTACCCGTCCCGGGGTGCCAACAGGACTGAGTGCCCCGAACCCATGTCGATGGGCGGATCTGAAGCGCCCAGTCCTGCGTCTGGGAGATGACCGCCCTCGGCGGAGAGTCCGCCACGCACAGTCTAGAACACCCTCCCTGGGAAGACGGGGGAAAACACGTTAGACACATTTAACGGGACATTCACAAACACACACACAGGTACACTTACACATAGTGGAACGAAAGGGAAAAACGGGTTAGGCACACAAATGGGAAGACTTACGAACACTGGCATACACAAACATGAAACAGGCGCCAGACTACGCGCCAGGAGTAGAGCGATAAGGGGAGAGAGATCGGGAGCTGCCGGTGCTGCAGCGGACGGTCCTCCTCCGGTCTTTGCTGCGGACCCTCCGCTGGGTGCAGCGCGACCGGCGGACCTGCCGGGTCCCGCGCGACCGGCGGACGTGCCGGGTGCTGCGCGACCGGCGGACCTGCCGGATGCTGCGCGACCGGTAGACGCCCCGAGCGGACCGCCTGGGAGATCCCCTGCGGTCTCCATCTCCTCCTCCTCTTCTCCTTGGTCCCACTCCATGGACTGCTCCGGGCTGCCACCCCGGGAGCAGTCCATCCTCTCTCCTCCGGAACGATCGGAGGATGGGACCGTCTCTGGTGTCCACCTCCCCTTTACAGTCCCAGCGGAACACTCAGAGGGGGGCGGACTGCCTTCCTCCTCCGACTTGAACTCCTCCACCTCCTCGTCGTAGCCCACGGCTGGTGCAGAGCAGTCTGACGGAGGGTATTCGTCGTCTTCTTCCTCCTCTTCCTCCCCGTAGACCACGGCAGGTGCGGAGCACTCGGATGGAGGGTAGTCCTCCTCGTTCCCCTTTCCCCCACCATAGTCCACCGTGGGGGCGTAGCAAACGGATGGAGGGTAGTCCTCCTCCTCACCGTAGTCCACGGTGGAGGCGGAACAAACCGAGGGAGCCTGATCTTCCTCTTCCTCCTCGCCCTCTGATTCCTCCCCTCGAACTCGCTCTCAGGAGTCTTCTCTGTGGAGCAGAGTTCGAGGGAGCCTACCCTCAGGGGCGAGAGGTCTCTGGTGGGACAGGGGTGTTGCTCCTTCCACATCCGCACCGCGGTCTGGCGGAAATACTCCGCCATTTCCACCGTCTTGGCCTCCCGAGACCGAAGCAGCATGATGCTGCATAACGGGTCCTGCTCCATCAGTTCGGGAGTTACGGTGGCCGCGCGGTGTTGGGCAGGAGCAGAGGCATGGCGGCGCTTGCTGGGCTTCTTGCCCTTCTTTGGCCGGGTGGTGTAGCCTGGCATGGCTTGTTGTGTCTCTGACGGCTCGTCGTTCTGTGACGCTGGGCGGCGGCAGACGGACGAGACACAGAGTCCTTGTTGCGACAGACGTCACTTTTATTATTACGTGTAAAGCGCTTTGTTTAGCGCACAGAAAACAAGCACACACAACGTGCAGACTCCAACATAGACAACGACGAGCACAAGACACTGCGCGAACGCACATTAAATAGACAGACCACATCAACCCCACGTGATGACGAGACGAGCCACAGGTGAGACGGATAATGACAAGACGCACCCACACCCACGGAGGTACACAGACGCAGACGAATAGACGCAGACACCGTTAACACACGCCCCAAAGGAAGGGTTCGGGGACCGTAGCGTGACAGGGAGCCAACCAGAAAAACATGCTTAAAAATAAGGTAATAGATACTTATAATAAAGAGAATTAATTTTATATATGTAATAATAATAATAATAATCTTTATTTGTATAGCACCTTTCATACATACATGCAACTCAAAGTGCTTTACACAATAAATAAATAAAAAATAAAATAAAAGGAAGCAAAAATAAGAAGACAAAATGAAAATATTAAGAAATTAAAGATAAAAAGGAAACAAACACAATAAAATAATGTAATAAAGTGAATAAAGTAAATAAGATGGAACAGATTTAGGATTGCTTAACTAAAACTAAAAGCAGATCTAAACATAAAGGTTTTGAGACTCTTCTTGAAGATGAAATGCCTCTGAGCTCTTCAGGAAGAGAATTCCAGAGCTTTGGGCCATAGTGACTAAAAGCACCCTCGCCAATCTTTAATCGGCTTTTAGGAATCACCAGTAGATTACTGTTTGAAGACCTGAGAGACCTGTCTGGAACATATCTAACTATCATTTCACTGAGGTAAAGAGGAGCAAGACCATGAAGACATTTAAAAACCATGACTAGAACCTTAAAATCTATTCTAAAGCTGACAGGTAACCAGTGCAGTGAGTGGAGTGCAGGTGTAATATGATCTCTCTTTCTCCTGCGGGTCAGAACCCTTGCAGCAGCATTTTGAACTCGCTATAGGTGAAAAAGAGAGATCTATTGTATATGTATAACTTGATATTGATTTTTATTAGTAATGTATGATTGTTCTGTAGATTAGCAAAGTGTATTATTAATAACACAATTGGAAAAAAAGATATATTTGATTAAAAAGGGTAGTCATTACAAGCTAATGCTTTAGACTATACCTTTTTCAGTTATTGTTAACATTATTATTACCATTATAACCATTATTATTTATTAAATATTATTTTACTTTCTTTTTCTTTCTTTTTTTTATGTAAATACATTTGTGTACATATGTGTTTATATATATGTTTATATGTATATGTACATGTTTCTCTAAAAACCGAAATAAACTAAACCACACTAAGTGTGGTATGTGAAGTGACTCCCCTGCAGATCTGGCCCGGCCTACTGTGACACAAGGTGATAGACCTCGAATCGTAATCAGCTTCTTCTTTTCTTGTGAGAAGCACTTTGAATTGCCAGTGTGTATGATAGGTGCTATATAAATAAACTTGCCTTGCCTTGTGTACAGCTATCATTACTCATTAATAAAATATGTATGTTTATGGGGAAAAGTGCCACCACTCGCCTTCCTCTGCGGACCTTGGCAACGTGCTCACCACGACCTCGGAGCTGGAGACAGACCCCATCTGGGCGGGTCTACTTCCCTGCGCTCGCAAAGCCATGGAGGAGGAGGTGGTGGGGTTTTACCTCGACCTCGCGCAAGAGGCATGGGGGAATAGACCCCGCCAGCCAGTGAGGGACTCCTCCATAGGGCCAGTGAAGATTGACGTGCCTAAGGGATAAATCTTGCCACCGGACAGATGGTGCCTCTCCCTCCTTCAGTTTATTTGGTGGAGACTGAGTACTACGAAAGGAAAAACATCAGCTCCTCCCACCCATCATAGTATTCAGCTGAACCAGTGAGGTGTCGGGACGAGGCTTCCAGTCCTCCTTCAGCGTTCTCCTTGAAGGAGGATGAGAGTGAGGTCCATGCTGAGGAGTTTCCCCTTCCACCATCTGAAGGAGAGCATGGACTGCCCAGTGCACAGTACCCCGGAGGGTGCCAGCATGGAGAGCTACTTCTCCTCACAGGAGGAGGAGGAGGAGGAGATGGAGGCGCAAGAGGAGGACCCGCCTGGCCCGTCTCCTGGGGGTCTCACCAGAGCGCCTCCTACAGAGCGCAGCACTCGTGGCCCTCCAGTGGTGAGTGAGGGAAGTGCACGCTCCCCGAATGCGAGCAATACTGTTGCGCGCCTCCCAGTGGCGCCTAGAGGGACTGCGAGCTCTGCTACTGAGCCCGAGGCCAGTGTGTACGCCCCAGTGACGCCAAAGAGGACTGCACGCGCTCCCAAGGGGCCGAAGGCCGGTAGTTCCAGTAGTTGACAAGGGATCAAAGGGGAAGCCAGCGGTTCCAGCGCTTGTAACCCCAGGACTACACACCACCCACTCTCCCATATCTTTGTGGCTGTCTGTGTCCTTGTCATCATATGTGAGTCTGTCTTTTCTTGTCTGTGTCCCTGTCACCATATTTGTTTCTGTCTTTGTCCCTGTCTCCATCTTTGTGTCTGTCCCAGTGTTGTCCTTTGAGTTGTTGTCCCACCCCCTCAAGTTGTGACTGAAGCAACTTTCTTTACTCGTGTCTGCGTTATTCTGATACATAAAGGGGCAATCATGTCCTGGTGGTTATGGAGCTGGTCTTGTGACCGGAGGGTCGTGGGTTCGATCCCCAGACCTGAGGCCATGACTGAGGTGCCCCTGAGCGATGCCCTTAACCCTCAACTGCTCACTTGTATAAAAAAATGAGATAAAAATGTAAGTTGCTCTGGATAAGGCCGTCTGCCAAATGCCATAAATGTAAATGTAAAGGAAACTTCCCCAAAGCTCCGTGATGAAGAAAACAAAATGGTTGTTTATTCCAGGCTGTACATGCGATGAATTAAACTTAAAACAAAACTTTCAAACCATGGTTAGGTCATTCAAATATATGATGCAACAACAAATATATGACGCTAAACAAGGTAATAAAACTGTGTTGCTACCAGTATTCTCAAATACTCACTTCTCCCCCGAAACCAACATGAGCTTCCCGCCCCGTCGCCACTTAGTTCTGCACTAGTTAAGTGTCACATGTGATACTCAAATAATGAATCCAAGATATATAGAAATATATTAATGAATAAAATAGACACAATTTCAAGTGTCAAAACAACAAGCACACAAGTACTGCAGGGGTGTGTGGTGAACACACAACAACATCATCACTTCCCTCTTATCAACCTACTGCAGCATTTCACTCAGAGTAAAGGGCCTGCAGTCTGTAGATGTGACCTCATCAAATAAACACACGAACATGATGATTCATTCTGTTCTCTCTCCTCAGACCCTGTTACTCTGGACCCCAACACTGCACACCCAGAACTCCACCTGTCTGATGATCTCACTACTGTAGAATACAGACCACAGGACTCAGTGCTTCCTGATAATCCAGAGAGATTTGATGAGTATGTGTGTGTCCTGGGCTCTGAGGGCTTTAACTCAGGGACACACTGCTGGGATGTTGATGTTGGAGACACTGATAACTGGGAACTGGCTGTAATTAGAGAGTCTGAATGTAGAAAGGGAAGAGGGGTTTGGGGTTCAGTGTATCGTCTGGGCTACAGTAAAATCATTGGTTTATACTGTACAGATATCCCAGGAGAGATAGAGACAGAGAAAGTGCAGAGGGTCAGAGTTCAGCTGGACTGGGACAGGGGGAAAGTGACATTCACTGATCTTCTAACCAGTTCACACCTGCACACTATAACACACACTTTTACTGACACTGTTTTCCCTTTATTCTATAATTACAGTTCCTCTCCTATGAGGATCTTACCAGCAAAGATATCAGTAACAGTGGAACAGCAAAGTTAACGTTGCCTTGAATTAATCTTTATATATAAGAATGAACATGTATATATATATATATATATATATATATGTACATACATATATATATATATATATATATATATATATATATATATATATATATATATATATATATATATATATTGTGTATATATATATATATATATATATATATATATATATATATATATATATATATATATATATATACAGAGCCGGTCCTGTCCAATGTGGTGCCCTAGGCGAGAGTTTGGTTGGTGCCCACTGCATCATCATTGGGTTGATTGTATCAGGATTAAAGAAACAAATAAAAAGCAAATGAATTATAAATATTACCGTATAACAAGAAATAAATATAAAGGTGTTGCACAAAAAATATTTTAAAACTATTTTACATAAAGTGCAGAGAACTTTTATATATTAATAATAATAAATAAAGAAAACAACTACCACCAGCACACATCAGTGCAATTTGCCTACTGCACTATTTTTATTGTTTCAAAAGTGCATCTGAAATGAACAGCGGAGCATATGTGTGTTTTAATATACACTGCTCAAAAAAATAAAGGGAACACTTAAACAACACAATATAACTCCAAGTCAACCACACTTCTGTGAAACCAACCTGTTGAGTTAGGAAGCAACACTGATTGTGAATCAATTTCACCTGCTGTTGTGCAAATGGAATAGACAACAGGTAGAAATGAGAGGCAATTATATTATATGGCATTGCTTTGGGACTTAAAGGTATAACTGTCAAATGGCAGAGGTTTGGTAGTTCTAGTGGAACAATATAATCAGTGGAGCTAGACAGACACATAGATAAATGGTGTAGGACTAGACAGATATGTTTACAGATATGATTATATGCTTACATGTTTATGTTTTTGAAACAATATGTTTATTCCTTTGTGTATCATGCCATAATAAGATAAATGGCAAGAAGTTGTGGGCCACAGTAGTGTGAAGAGGTCACCAATTTTCTGCAGAGTCAATCACTACAAACATCCAAACTTCATGTGACCTTCAGATTAGCTCAAGAACAGTGCGCAGAGAGCTTCATGGAATGGGTTTCCATGGTTGAGCATCGGATGCAGTGGTGTAAAGCACACTGTCACTGGACTCTAGTGGAGATGAGTTCTCTGGAGTGATGAATCATGCTTCTCCATCTGTCAATCTGATGGATGAGTCTGGGTTTGGCGGTTGCCAGGAGAACGGTACTTGTCTGACTGTAAAGTGTAAAGTTTGGTGGAGGGGGGATTATGGTGTGGGGTTGTTTTTGAGGAGCTGGGCTTGACCCCTTAGTTCCAGTGAAAGGAACTCTGAATGGTTCAACATTTTGGACAATTCCATGCTCTCAACTTTGTGGGAACAGTTTGGAGCTGGCCCCTTTCCTCTTCCAACATGACTGCACCAGTGCAAGCAAAGCAAGGTCCATAAAGACGTGGATGGCAGAGTCTGGTGTGGATGAAATTGATTGGCCTGCACAGTCCTGACCTCAATCCCATAGAACACCTTTGGGATGAATTAGAAGAGCAGAGACTGAGAGCCAGGCCTTCTCGTCCAACATTAGTATGTGTGGACACACGCCAGGGTGGCGCCAGAACCCAAACATTTCAATGTCATGACACTCCCCGTCTGGTATTGTGGGATACCACTACAATTGCACACTATATATTACGTGAACACACAATTAAGGTCTCTAAACACGGTCCTGTGACTCTAGATCGTTGTGAGACATGAGAAGCACTGTTTCAGATACAGGTCTTTGGTAAATCTTAGCTGCTCCATTCTTGAATATCTTGACCTCGACTTTTCTGACCTTACCATCTTTGTCTGGAAAGGTGTCGTTGATGAGTCCCATTGGCCATTCGTTACAATTTACTTGCTGGTCTTTCAGCAGCACTAAATCTCCAACTTGGAGGTTCGGACGGTCGGTCTGCCACTTTCCCCGGCTTTGAAGCGTCCCTAGATACTCCCGTCTCCATCTGTTCCAAAACACATCCGCAAGGTGCTGCACCTGCCTCCATTGCTGCCTGTGCAGATCTTTTCCGTCTGAACCACCTGGGAAAGGAGGAGGAACGCAGACCTTTTGGGTGAGGAGCATCACTGGTGTAAGCAGGAAAGGTGAGTCTGGGTGGTCTGGCATTGATAATGGCCGTTATCTCTGCCATAAGAGTGGAAAGCACCTCATGTGTCAATTGAACACGGCTGGACTGGAGAAGCATTGCATCTAGGATGCGTCTAGATATCCCTATCATTCTCTCCCAGCTGCCTCCCATGTGAGAGGAATGAGGCGGGTTAAAGACCCACGTGCAACCTTCTTCTCCGAGGTACCTTCTGATGTTGGACATGTTCGGGTCTGTCTGCAGAAACCCCAGCTCCCGACAAGCGCCAACAAAATTCGTACCACAGTCTGATCGTATCTGTTTGGCAGGTCAGCGCAAGCTGGTGAACCTCTGGAAGGCATTAATAAAACCGGAGGAGTCCATCGACTCAATCAGCTCAATGTGGATGGCGCGTGTACTAAGACATGTGAAAAGGACAGCCCACTGCTTGCTGTTTGCATGCCCCCCCCCCCCCCCCCTCCGGTGCACATCTAGACCCACAAAGGTGAAGGGAGGTTCCATGCTCAAGCGATCGGGTGGTAGGTCTGCCATCAGCTGAGTGTTTGTTCTGCCTCTAAGTTTTCTGCAGATGATGCAGTTGTGCAGGACATGCTTAATCAATCTTCTTTCTCCAATGATCCAATATCCAGCAGAACGCACTGCTCCCTCTGTGAAGACTCGGCCCTGGTGCATCACTTGCTGGTGATAGTGCCCTACAAGTAGTTTTGCAACGTGACCCCCTGGAAGAACAAGAGGTTGTTTCTCCTTATATTCTAGATCGCCATGTCTGAGCCGTCCTCCTATTCTCAGCATTCCTTCTTCATCACAGTAGGGACTAAGTTTGTACTGAGGACTGTGTGTGGGGATGTCTTTTCCGCCGGCTATGCAGGTAAGTTCTTCCTTGAAGGCTTCCTCTTGCACTCTTTTGATGATTGCCTTTTCTGCCTTTGCTAGCTCTTCAACGCTGCGTGGCTGCTTGCAGTAATGCCATGAACGGCATGTCTGATCTTGGGCTTTGTTCTTGATGGATCGGATGTTGTGGACTAGCAAGCTCATGGCCCTGATTAGCTTCTTCCATGAAGAAAACCGTTCAAACCTCTGACATCCAAGCTGAGGTCAATTGGTGAGCAGGTGAGTAACTGTTGCTCATACCTCCACATCCACATCAGGGTCAATGAGTTCATAGGCTTCCGTGTCTGCGTCTCTGTTGGCATGTGACAAGAAGGCAGGCCCCTTGAGCCAAGCGCTGTCACTCAACATGGCTGCAGACACAAACCGGGTGCCTATGTCGGCTGGGTTACAGTTGGTGGGGACATAGTGCCACTGCTTGGGTGCTGACGATCTTCTGATACGTTGCACCCTGTTGCCAACATATACATAGAACCTCCTAGTCTGGTTACTAATGTATCCAAGGACTACACGACTGTGTAAAATTCAACAGCATTCAGTTCAATGTCCAATTCACTGGTGATAACTTCTGCAATTTCCACGGCTAGAACAGCAGCACCCAGTTCTTATCTGGGGACGGTGTGCGCAGACTGTGGAGCTAGTTTTGCTTTGCCCAGTACAAACCCGACGTGAGGATTCTCTTCTACATCAATGACTTTGAGGTAGGCAACAGCTGCAATAGCTTTCACTGAAGCATCAGAGAAAACATGTAGCTCTTTCCTTGTAGCCATTGAAACTGAGGTAGCAGCATAAGGTATTCGAATCTGTAACTGCTGAAGATCACTGAGAGAATCTCTCCATGCACTCCATCCAGCCTCCCTGTCTGCAGGAAGAGGAGAGTCCCAAGCAAAGTCTTGCTTGAGAGTTCTCTGAACAGCATCTTTCCCTGAATTGTGACTGGTGCAGCAAACCCCAGTGGATCGAACAGACCGTTGATGGTGGCTAGGACACCTCTCCGTGTGTAGGGTTTGGTCACTTGGAAGGTGAAAGTTTTTGAAGTTTGAAAAGTTTTATTTCGGTTATGTGCTCCACAATCAAAAAGAATATATATACCAACAAACAAACAAAACAACAACACAACCTCAGTTATAAATAAACATATCAGCAAAATACATATAACCGAAAAGGTAGAGGTTGAAGCTTGTAGCTTATTATACCTACCCTTTTTACATTAAGCCATTCTCATAATTTGTATACCAAAGCAAAGTCACAAAATAACATTAAAATAAATAATAAATAAATGAATAATTAAATATCACCTAATCCATATATAATCATTGTACAAGTTTATAAGAATTTACTACTTTACTCTTGTACATTTTTTTGAATTTACTTACTGAACTACACATTTTCATTTCCTTACTGCAATTAGTCCATAAAGTTAACCCCCTAACCGATACACATCTATTTTTTATATTAGTCCTTGCTCTTATTTTTTTAAATCTACTTGTTTCCCTAAGTTCATATGTGTTGTCTCTAATTTCAAATAACTTCTGTATACTGTTAGGAAGAGAATTTTTTTCTGCCTTATACATTATCTGTGCAATATGTAAATCAACTATATCATAAAATTTTAGAGCATGTTTTTTAAGAAACAGTTTATTGGTTGATTCATAATATCCTGCTTGGTTGATAATTCGTATTGCTTTTTTCTGCAGCATGAAAATTGGATGTGTGTTCGTTTTATATGCATTTCCCCATATCTCCACACAATAGGTCATGTGTGGAACTATTAAAGAACAGTACAGTATATATAGTGAAGTTTGGTTTTATACAGTATTGCAATAGTTCTGGCCATTTTAGTTTAGGTCCATATGCTGTTTTGGGGTTGCCAGCTTCTATCTCTCCCAGAGTCCGAAATAGTAAATACTGTTACCATTATCCTGCCCAAACTTTCTCTTTCTCCCTTTTCTATTCTCTCTCTAAAGATCTCGTGTCCGTCTCTGGGTCCTATGCTAGTTAGGCAAGCCTTAGGATAGTCATATAATCCATTTAAATCTAATGATCACCGACAGTTGTTTATCATTCGCTGTTGTTGTTTAATTTTATATTCTTTGTTGTTCACTATTATATCCCTGGTTTAGATCAATAGATTCACATATAGGTTTAGTTTCACTTTGAGCCAAATCATTCCATATGCTATTCTTTATATCAATTGTAATATTAACCATTTAATGTAATTAATCTGGTCACGGTGGTAAATACATATTTTGGTCGATGGTATTAGGTCACTGCGCGGAACCAGAACTTAACCCTTTTAGTAATGAGACTGATTAAACCATATTCCACCTATCTCCATTGTCACAATACTGGTTCCTGAGCAATCAGGATGGTGCCCCGTTCATAATCCATAAACTAACATATGTATCCGCTACAGATATAAAGTGTCCTCAGCTGCAGGCTCCTTTTAGTGTAAAGATTACCTGTGTGATTTAAACTCAGTGAGTGATTGTCAAGCCCCCTGTATCTGTCTCCATTTCCCATTGGTCACATACTCCCAACTCAGCTGTCACTCCATCACTCTCAACCAATCAGGGCCCACTCCTGTGTCCACAATGATTATTGAAGTGATTGCACCTGTTCCTAATTATAAGTATCTAATTAACCGGTCTGCATTCATATACTTATTATGAAGTATCATCATGTCTCCTTTATGCATACTGAACATATCCATTGATTATTTCCACAGTTACTGATCTGGGGTGCGTTTCCCAAAATGTTCATAACATTAAGTACTTCGTAACCTTGTACGTAAGAATATTCTTAAATTTTCGAGTTTTTCCCAAAACTCTTCGTAACTTACGTTATACTTATAGTCGTTACTAAAGCATTGCTTCGCCATGCAGCAACATATATAGAATTTCCAAGGATGCATTACATGAAACCAAAGTTGGTTTTCATGCAATTGCAAACATTCCTGGAGTTGTTGGTGGAGTGGACGGCACTCTGATCCCCATACACACTCCCAGCCTCTTGAGCCCAATCTACATCTGCTGTAAATCAGAATCAGAATCACTTTATTTCGCCAAGTATGTTGCACATACAAGGAATTTGTCTTGGTGTTGGCCCCACAAGTAAGACATGACACAAAACTGGACGACAAGACAACACACAGACTAAACAAAACAAGAGTTATGTACAGAATAGATATGTAATAAATAAATATGCTATAGACAGTTGTAAAGTTGTATTTACAGTAATAACAGTAATTGGCAGTAAAATGCCACGGGGTGGTATAATGTATTGCACAATGCTGTTTGACAGCAAAAGTCAGCATGTCCATTGAGGTAGGTGGAGAAGAAGTTGAGTGTAGTAAGTGGCATAGAGGTTTTTTAAGGTGCAGAGGGGCTGGATCTGTTGCTGAGTGCTACAGCTCTGGGAAAAAAAAACTGTTTGCGTGTCTGGTTGTGCTGGTTTTTATAGCCCTGAATCTTCTGCCAGAGGGGAGTGGTTGGAAGATGTGGTGTCCAGGATGAGAGGGGTCAGAGGTTATTTTTCTTGTCCGTCTGTTGACCCTGCTGTGGTAGATGTCCTGAAGTGATGGCAGGCTGCAACCAATGATCTTCTCCGCTGTCCTGACTATGCACTGCAGTCTGGTTCGTTCCTGCGAGGTGGACGAGCCAAACCAGGTCGTTATGGATGAAGTCAGTACAGCTTCGATGATCGCTGTGTAAAGGCTTCTCTGCTTTACAAGTAATATCACCAAGGCCTTTTTATGGACATTGTGGCCAAGTGGCCTGGGAGTACTCATGACTCCTTCATCTGGGCCAATTCTGGAGTGTGTCAGATGGCTAGGGACGGTGCATTTGATGGTGGACATGCACTAGCTGACAGCGGGTATGCACTCTGAAGCTACATGCGCACTCAAATCGTGCGCATGCGCCTGTATCAAATCCCCAGACTGAGGCTGAGATACAACATGGCACACTGCAGAACACAAAGTGTGATCAAGAGAGCTTTGGTCATTTGGAAAATGCGTTTTCGGTGCCTCCACAAGTCATCAGTTGGGCTTCGATTTTCTCCAGAACGCAGCTGAGCTGTAATTGTTGTATGTGCTGTGCTGCACAACATTGCAGTGCAAGCTGGAATACACCTTCAAGAAGAGGAAGATGAGGAGGAGGATGAGGAGACAGAGGAAAGAAATGTTCTGCTAGATTTAACAGGAGAAAGGAGAGAAGGACTTTACCAGGCTGACCTGGATAAACGAAGGCAAATTATAAGGAATGTTTGTGCATAGATACACGTACCTAAGTGATCTGAGTGTGTTAGATTTTCATTGTAAACATACACTCTGAGGCATTTATTGTGGTGCAAGTTACTTTCAATAAATGTTATTTAAGTAATGTGCAAATAATAAAAATTCATGATATCATGAAACAAAAAGGTCTTCCATCTTCTGTGAAACTCCTTCTGAGTGTCTATACTCGTACTGTTGTCTAGAAGGAAAATTATATTAATGTCATTGCCACAAAATGGGAGTTATTTCATAGATGTCTTAGTGAATATTCAGTAAAGTATACTGACATTTAGTATTATTTGGTTAAGTATCTCACCTTGTTCAGAGGGCAATATAATTGGAACAGAAATTGAGGTCCTCACTGTGATGGGACGGAAGCAGCAGGAGGTGATGAGGGTGTTTGTAGAGATTTATTGACCATCAAAGATAACAAACACCAGCAACAAATAAACACAAGAAGATTAGACCAACAACGAAGAAGAAGAACAGAGGGACGGTGACGTAGCGTCATGCTCACGGCAGGCAGCACACTCAGCTCAAGATCAGACAATACGCAGCACTGGATGACGGGACCTGTAGGCTTCAATAGTGGAGCAGAGGAATGTGAGGAATGTGTGGAATGTGCGCAGGTGTGACGTGTTAGTGTTCAGGTGACTGTGAGTGAGGGAGTGGTGTAGCGGGGGTGTGGCTGAGAGTGGGCGTGTCCCCTGAACCAGGTGCCGTCCTACTGTGACACCTGATCCTCTCTTACTGCTGTTTGGCCATGATGAGTTTGGCCTTCTTCAGTTCCAGCAGCTCTTGCTGGTGCTTCTTCTTCTTCTACAGTCGTTCTTCATGATGTTTCTTCTTCTGTCTGAGCTTTTCACATTTGAGCTGCAGCCTTTCCTGTTCCAGAGCGATGAGTTCCACACTACACCCACAGGTATTTTGTGGTGTAAGTGTTTCAGGTGGAGCTCTCTCTCTGTGGCCTGAGCACAGGAAGGCCCTGGAGATATAAGCCTACGATCGGTCGGAAGTGCAAAGGTAATAGTTTTATAGTTCTTTTTCAACATTTCAACATTTCAATTCAAAATTTCAACAATTAGTTGTTATAGTTATGTAAATTACTTTCCATTTCCTTTGTATATGGGATGTTTGACATCACTCTCACCTGACAGCGTTCCTCTCCTGTTCCTTCATTCCGAGAAGATGAGAGTATCTTCAGACCCAGGAGAGTCTGGGTCCTCTACCAGCACAGGGACTGAGGTGGATATATGATGGTGGTCCCTGTACCTCAGTATGGCTGGATCAGTACCACCCACAGCCTGAACACACCAGAGATCTTCTCATGTCCTATTGATCCTGTACTGTATGGATGACACACTGCTGTTTACAGGGCACCTCAAGTCAAGTCAAGTCAAGTCAAGTAGTCTTTATTGTCATTTCAACCATATACAGTACAGTACACAGTGAAACGAAATAACGTTCCTCCAGGACCAAAGGTGCTACATAGAACAATACTCAATACAAAAACAAAAACAAAGTGCACTTGTGCAAACATGTGCTAGTCCGCAAACAGTCATTAAATACAAGACATTAAATACAAGACAGTAAAAATACAACACAATAAACAATTTCCAATACAAACGATAAATACTGGGGGGGGGGGGGGGGTGACATTGCAATACTGAGTGTGTGTTAAAGTGCATTGTGCTATGTAGAGTACAGGATGTAAAGAAAATGTAAACAAAAAATATGTAAACATTACTACACTCTTTATAGCAGCTAAAACCAGATATGTACCTTAGAACAATGTAGTGAAATGATAAAGACAGTCCAGACAGTTATGTAGACATTGGTACAGTCTTAGCAGCAAATCAGAACTGTAAAAAAAGGAATCCAAAGTCCAGTGTTTTTATGTGTGTGCATAAGTATAAGAAGAGTCCAAGGTCTAGTGTTTTTGTATGTGCATATGTGTGCGTGAGACAGCACAGACTAGGTTGTTAAGAAGTCTGATAGCTTGTGGGAAAAAGCTGTTGCAGAATCTGGATGTAAGGGTCCGAATGCTTCGATACCTTTTCCCAGATGGCAGAAGTTGGAAGTGTGTGTGTGAGGGGTGTGTGTGATCACCTACAATGCTGAGTGCTTTGCGAGTGCAGCGTGTAGTGTAAATGTCGGTGATGGAAGGAAGAGACACACCGATGATCTTCTCAGCTGTCCTCACTATCCGCTGTAGGGACTTGCGGTCTGCTACAGTGCAGTTCCCAAACCAGACAGTGATGCAGCTGCTCAGGGTGCTCTCGATGGTTCCTCTGTAGAACGTAGTGAGGATTGGAGATGGAAGATGAGCCTTCCTCAGTCTTCTCAGGAAGTAAAGACGCTGCTGGGCTTTCTTGGTGATGGAACTGGTGTTGCAGGACCAGGTGAGATCATCTGCTAGGTGAACACCGAGGAACTTGGTGCTCTTGACGATCTCCACAGTAGAGTCGTCGATGTTAAGTGGTGAGTGATCACACCTCATTCTTCTAAAGTCTACAACCATCTCTTTGGTTTTGTCTACGTTCAGAGACAGGTTGTTGACTCCACACCAGTCCGTCAGTCGCTGTACCTCCTCTCTGTATGCTGCCTTGTCGTTCTTCCTGATGAGACCCACCACAGTCGTGTCATCAGCGAACTTTATGATGTGATTTGAGCTGTGCGTTGCTGCACAGTCATGAATCAGCAGTGTAAACAGCAGTGGACTGAGCACACAGCCCTGGGGGGCTCCAGTGCTCAGCGTGATGGTGCTGGAGGTAGTATTTCCGATCCTGACTGCCTGAGGTCTTTCAGTCAGAAAGTCCAGGATCCAGTTACAGATGGAGGTGTTCAGGCCCAGTGGTTTCAGCTTCCTGATCAGGTGCTGGGGAATGATGGTGTTGAATGCTGAACTGAAGTCAATGAACAGCATTCGAACATAAGAGTCCTTATAATCGAGGTGAGTGAGTGCCAGGTGAAGGGTTGTTGCTATGGCATCGTCTGTGGAGCGGTTGGGACGATACGCAAACTGTAGGGGGTCCAGAGTGGATGGCAGCAGGGTCTTGATGTGCCTCATGACGAGCCTCTCGAAGCACTTCATGATGATGGGTGTGAGTGCAACAGGGCGGTAGTCATTGAGGCAGG
This sequence comes from Brachyhypopomus gauderio, assembly GCF_052324685.1. Classification (NCBI taxonomy): domain Eukaryota; kingdom Metazoa; phylum Chordata; class Actinopteri; order Gymnotiformes; family Hypopomidae; genus Brachyhypopomus; species Brachyhypopomus gauderio. The sequence goes on along the minus strand of NW_027506938.1, from coordinate 137,375 downwards.
AGACAGAGGACTTCTTGGGCACAGGAACGATGGTGGTGGTCTTGAGGCATGTAGGAACAACGGTGCTGCTCAGAGAAGTGTTGAAGATGTCAGTGAAGACCTCTGCTAGCTGGTCTGCACACTCTCTGAGCACCTTTCCAGGAATGTTGTCTGGTCCAGCAGCTTTTCGTGGGTTGACTCTGCGTAGAGTTGTCCTTACGTCGGCTGCGGTGAAAGACAGCAACTGGTCGTTCGGAGAGGGAGTGGACTTTCTCGCAGTCACGTTGTTCCGTGCCTCGAACCGTGCGTAGAATTGATTCAGCGCATCTGGGAGGGACGCATCACTGTCACAAGCAGGTGGTGAAGTCTTGTAGTTGGTGATGCTCTGGATGCCCTGCCACATGCGCCGTGTGTCTCTGCTGTTCATGAAGTGGCTGTGGATGATCTGGCCGTGTGCACGCTTTGCCTCCCTGATGGCCCGAGAGAGTCTGGCCCTCGCTGTTCTGAGAGCCGCCTGGTTTCCTGCTTTGAAAGCAGAATCCCGTTCTTTCAGCAGTGCGCGCACCTCTGCATTCATCCACGGCTTCTGATTGGAGCGGATGGTGATGAGCTTGGAGACAGTCACGTCATCGATGCACTTCTCGATGTAACCAGACACCGATGATGTGTATTCCTCCAGATTAACAATGTCTCTGTATGTTGCAGCCTCTCTAAACATGTCCCAGTCAGTGCATTCAAAACAGTCCTGAAGAGCTGAGATTGCTCCTGACGGCCAGGTTCTCACCTTTTTCAGAACAGGTTTCGATCGTCTGACGATGGGTCTGTATGCAGGAATTAGCATGACAGACATGTGATCAGAGTATCTGAGGTGGGGGCGGGGTTCTGCCCTGTACGCGCCGGGAATGTTCGTGTAGACAAGATCCAGCGTGTTCGTTCCTCTCGTAGCAAAGTTCACATGCTGGTGGAATTTAGGAAGAACTTTTTTGAGATTTGCGTGGTTAAAATCTCCGGCAACAATAAAGAGTCCGTCCGGGTGTGTGTTTTGCAGGTCACTGATTGCACCGTAAAGTTCACACAGCGCCTGCGTGGCATTTGCATCGGGTGGAATGTAAACACCGATGATAAAAACAGTGGTGAGTTCCCGTGGTAAATAAAAAGGTCTACATCTAACAGTCACAAACTCTAACGGCGGAGAGCAGTGACTAGAGACTAGCACAGAGTTCTTACACCATTCAGTGTTGATATAAACACACAGTCCACCACCGCGAGTCTTACCGCACAGAGCTGGCTTTCTGTCGGCTCGAAACACGGCTAGCCGGTCTAGCTGAATGGCGGCGTCGGGAACTCTGTCGCTGAGCCATGTCTCCGTAAAAACAAAAACACAACAGTCTCTATACTCTCGCCGAGTAGTTCTCTGAAGTCGGATGTAGTCCAGTTTATTATCCAGCGAGCAGACATTGGAAAGCAACAGAGACGGGAGAGCCGGCCGGGTTGGTTTAGCTTTTAGCCTAGCATGGACTCCCCCTCGCTTTCCGCGCTTCTGTTTCCTCTCGCAGCGCTTTCGGCGTCTCCCCCCCCGGCCACCGGCATCAGGAAATGCCGAGGCTTCAGGGCTAGATTTCCGTAGCAACCCGAGGACACGCAGCTTGTCTCGCAGATCTCCATTCATGTAGTTTGTCCTTTTCCTGTATCTGAGCAGTGTCTGTCGGTGATATACATGGACAGTCGATGTTCCAACGTCCATATATCTAACATTAAAGATTTAAAACAAACTTTTTCTAACGAAAACAACGAAAAAAAACACCGTTCGGATCCGGAGCGGCCGCTGCACGTGTGCTCACGCGTGCGCCGCCATCTCATGTCTCCCACAGGTATCCAACATATGACTGATTCATTCATAGAGGGGACAAACAGTCAGTGGATGAAGAGATTTATTCCAACATGTAGAACTGCTAACAGAAAGTGACCTCCTTATGGTTTACAGCATCATGCTGAAACAGCTTAATACCCAACTTAACATGTCTACAAAGGTCAAAGGTCACAACCATTTAAGACTACATAGAATAATGAGAAAGACACTGGTCCCCTCACACACCATTCCCCTCACACACCGGTCCCCTCACACACTGTACACTGGATTTCTAGCTTTGATTGGGGTGTGAAATACTGACATGTTAAACCACCTGTGGTTTCCTCACAGATGCTCCTGCTTACAAGTCCTCTCAAGATCACCACAGTCACTTTAGACACTAAACTGAAGGAAGAGACACAGAGAAAGAACCAAAATCAAACATGTTAAATGTTCTTAAATCTATCTTCCTCACCCAGAACCAACTCCATGATCCTAATCAGTCTGGCTTCAAATGGGCACACATAACAGAAACTGTCCTCAAAGCATTGAAGCAGATGCTCCATGCTGCCAAGGCTAAGAAGCTATCATCAGTTTTAATTCTTCTAGATCTTTCTGCAGCCTTTGACACGGTCAACCACAACATCCTCGTCTCTGTTCTTTCTAACCTTGATGTGACTGGCTCTGCTTGGAAATGGTTCCAGTCATATCTTGAAGACCGTTCCTATCAGGTAACATGTAGAGGATCTACATCCTATCCATGTAAACTTTCCACTGGAGTCCCCCAAGGCTCGGTCCTAGGCCCTCTTCTCTTCTCTTTATATACTCGTTCCCTTGGTGACATTATTTTGTCTCATGGTTTCTCTTATCATTGCTATGCTGATGACACCCAGCTAATTATTTCCTTCCCTCATTCTGACATCCAGGTTTCTAGGCATATCTCAGCATGCTTGGCAGATATTGCTTCATGGATGACTGCTCACCACTTGAAGTTCAACCCTTGCAAAACTGAGCTCCTGTACATTCCAGGAACCCCAAACCCACACAACAACCTCACAGTTTCCTTTGAGAACACCTTGTTAACACCAGCAGAAACTGCTCGAAGCCTGTGTATAACGTTGGACAACGAGTTGTCCTTCTCAACACGTTTCAAAACTGACCAGATCCTGTAGATTTCTCCTCTGCAACATACGGAGAATATGACCCTTCCTTTCATAGGAAGCTACTCAAGTGCTTGTGCAGTCTCTAGTAATCTCTATAAGCTGGACTACTGCAATTCCCTACTTGCAGGTCTTCCTCTACGGGTCATCAGACCTCTACAACTAATTCAGAATGCTGCAGCACGACTGGTCTTCAATCTCCCCAAGTTCTCAAATGTGACTCCTCTGCTATGCTCTTTTCACTGGCTTCCAGTAGCGGCACGCATCAGATATAAAACCTTGATTCTTGCTTACAAAGCTAAAAATGGACTGGCCCCTCCCTACATGATGTCCATGGTCAAAAGTCGATCCGTGCAGCGAACACTCAGATCCTCAAGCTTGGCTCGACTTGAAACTCCATGCTTAAAGTCTCATGGAAGACAAAGCCTCAGACTATTCTCCATCCTGGCTCCAAGATGGTGGATCGATCTTCCATTAGCTGCTAGGACTGCAGAGTCTATTGCTATCTTCAAGCGTAGACTGAAGACTCACCTGTTTGTTGAGTTCTTACCAGAACACTAACTCAGCAGATACCACTTGCCGTTGTTCTTTAAATTGTATGTCTGTCTATGGTTATTTGTGCTTCTTGGCAAATGTCTATCTTGCAAAACACTAGGTAATGATATTGTCTGCTACAGTTTAGTAGTAGTCTGACTCAATGGTATCTTGAATTCTGGCCTATCCGTACTATTTCCTAGGATGAATTCTGTGATCGGATGCAAAGCACTTTGTAAGTCGCTCTGGATAAGAGCGTCTGCTAAATGCCATAAATGTAAATGTAAGTGTAAATGTAAAGGTTCCTCTCACAGCCCAAATAATTTAGTCTCTATAACAAATGTATGAATACAGTCTTCACATCTGCATTCCACTAGTTATTTAATTTCAGGTCAAAGACAAACCAGTTTGTGTGGTATATTAGTGTGTGACAGTGAGGAAGCAGCAGAAGGGTGGAGTAGCAAAGGGTTTAATGTCCATTACTGCAAACATAAAACATTACGGCAAGCAAACATTAAACATTACAGCATGAAAACACAAAACAGCTCGCAACAAGCACAAATGAGGCACAAAATTCACTTGAGGAACACCTCCACGTACATCATCTCTCTTATGTACTCACACTGTCCTTCTTCAGGCCATGTCCAGGTGTGAGAGGAGATTATGAGGGAGTAATCAGACTCTGGATGGGATTATCAGGTAGTAATCAGACTCTGAATGAGATTATCAGGGAGTAATCAGACTCTGGATGGAATTATCAGGGAGTAATCAGACTCTGGATGAGATTATCAGGGAGTAATCAGACTCTGCTTACACGTCCTGCTTAAATGTCCTCTCAAGATCACCACAGTCACGTTAGACAGTAAACTGAAGGAACAGACAAAGAAAGGACCAAAATCAAACATGTTAAATGTTCTTAAATCTATCTTCCTCACCCAGAACCAACTCCATGATCCTAATCAGTCTGGCTTCAAATGGGCACACTTAACAGAAACTGTCCTCAAAGCATTGAAGCAGACGCTCCATGCTGCCAAGGCTAAGAAGCTATCATCAGTTTTAATTCTTCTAGATCTTTCTGCAGCCTTTGACACGGTCAACCACAACATCCTCCTCTGTTCTTTCTAACCTCGGTGTGACTGGCTCTGCTTGGAAATGGTTCCAGTCATATCTTGAAGACCGTTCCTATCAGGTAACATGTAGAGGATCTACATCCGATCCACGTAAACTTTCCACTGGTGTCCCCAAAAGGCCCGGTCCTAGGCCCTCTTCTCTTCTCTTTATATACTCGTTCCCTTGGTGACATTATTTTGTTTCATGGTTTCTCTTATCATTGCTATGCTGATGACACCCAGCTAATTATTTCCTTCCCTCATTCTGACATCCAGGTTTCTAGGCATATCTCAGCATACTTGGCAGATATTGCTTCATGGATGACTGCTCACCACTTGAAGTTCAACCCTTGCAAAACTGAGCTCCTATACATTCCAGGAACCCCAAACCCACACAACAACCTCACAGTTTCCTTTGAGAACACCTTGTTAACACCAGCAGAAACTGCTCGAAGCCTGTGTATAACGTTGGACAACGAGTTGTCCTTCTCAACACGTTTCAAAACTGACCAGATCCTGTAGATTTCTCCTCTGCAACATACGGAGAATATGACCCTTCCTTTCATAGGAAGCTACTCAAGTGCTTGTGCAGTCTCTAGTAATCTCTATAAGCTGGACTACTGCAATTCCCTACTTGCAGGTCTTCCTCTACGGGTCATCAGACCTCTACAACTAATTCAGAATGCTGCAGCACGACTGGTCTTCAATCTCCCCAAGTTCTCAAATGTGACTCCTCTGCTATGCTCTTTTCACTGGCTTCCAGTAGCGGCACGCATCAGATATAAAACCTTGATTCTTGCTTACAAAGCTAAAAATGGACTGGCCCCTCCCTACATGATGTCCATGGTCAAAAGTCGATCCGTGCAGCGAACACTCAGATCCTCAAGCTTGGCTCGACTTGAAACTCCATGCTTAAAGTCTCATGGAAGACAAAGCCTCAGACTATTCTCCATCCTGGCTCCAAGATGGTGGATCGATCTTCCATTAGCTGCTAGGACTGCAGAGTCTATTGCTATCTTCAAGCGTAGACTGAAGACTCACCTGTTTGTTGAGTTCTTACCAGAACACTAACTCAGCAGATACCACTTGCCGTTGTTCTTTAAATTGTATGTCTGTCTATGGTTATTTGTGCTTCTTGGCAAATGTCTATCTTGCAAAACACTAGGTAATGATATTGTCTGCTACAGTTTAGTAGTAGTCTGACTCAATGGTATCTTGAATTCTGGCCTATCCGTACTATTTCCTAGGATGAATTCTGTGATCGGATGCAAAGCACTTTGTAAGTCGCTCTGGATAAGAGCGTCTGCTAAATGCCATAAATGTAAATGTAAGTGTAAATGTAAAGGTTCCTCTCACAGCCCAAATAATTTAGTCTCTATAACAAATGTATGAATACAGTCTTCACATCTGCATTCCACTAGTTATTTAATTTCAGGTCAAAGACAAACCAGTTTGTGTGGTATATTAGTGTGTGACAGTGAGGAAGCAGCAGAAGGGTGGAGTAGCAAAGGGTTTAATGTCCATTACTGCAAACATAAAACATTACGGCAAGCAAACATTAAACATTACAGCATGAAAACACAAAACAGCTCGCAACAAGCACAAATGAGGCACAAAATTCACTTGAGGAACACCTCCACGTACATCATCTCTCTTATGTACTCACACTGTCCTTCTTCAGGCCATGTCCAGGTGTGAGAGGAGATTATGAGGGAGTAATCAGACTCTGGATGGGATTATCAGGTAGTAATCAGACTCTGAATGAGATTATCAGGGAGTAATCAGACTCTGGATGGAATTATCAGGGAGTAATCAGACTCTGGATGAGATTATCAGGGAGTAATCAGACTCTGCTTACACGTCCTGCTTAAATGTCCTCTCAAGATCACCACAGTCACGTTAGACAGTAAACTGAAGGAACAGACAAAGAAAGGACCAAAATCAAACATGTTAAATGTTCTTAAATCTATCTTCCTCACCCAGAACCAACTCCATGATCCTAATCAGTCTGGCTTCAAATGGGCACACTTAACAGAAACTGTCCTCAAAGCATTGAAGCAGACGCTCCATGCTGCCAAGGCTAAGAAGCTATCATCAGTTTTAATTCTTCTAGATCTTTCTGCAGCCTTTGACACGGTCAACCACAACATCCTCCTCTGTTCTTTCTAACCTCGGTGTGACTGGCTCTGCTTGGAAATGGTTCCAGTCATATCTTGAAGACCGTTCCTATCAGGTAACATGTAGAGGATCTACATCCGATCCACGTAAACTTTCCACTGGTGTCCCCCAAGGCCCGGTCCTAGGCCCTCTTCTCTTCTCTTTATATACTCGTTCCCTTGGTGACATTTTGTTTCATGGTTTCTCTTATCATTGCTATGCTGATGACACCCAGCTAATTATTTCCTTCCCTCATTCTGACATCCAGGTTTCTAGGCGTATCTCAGCATACTTGGCAGATATTGCTTCATGGATGACTGCTCACCACTTGAAGCTCAACCCTTGCAAAACTGAGCTTCTATACATTCCAGGAACCCCAAACCCACACAACAACCTCACAGTTTCCTTTGAGAACATCTTGTTAACACCACCAGAAACTGCTTGAAGCCTGGGTGTAACGTTGGACAACGAGTTGTCCTTCTCAACACATGTTTCAAAACTGACCAGATCCTGCAGATTTCTCCTCTGCAACATACGGAGAATATGACCCTTCCTTTCATAGGAAGCTACTCAAGTGCTTGTGCAGTCTCTAGTAATCTCTAAGCTGGACTACTGCAATTCCCTACTTGCAGGTCTTCCTCTACGGGTCATCAGACCTCTACAACTAATTCAGAATGCTGCAGCACGACTGGTCTTCAATCTCCCCAAGTTCTCACATGTGACTCCTCTGCTACGCTCTCTTCACTGGCTTACAGTAGTGGCACGCATCACATATAAAACCTTGATTCTTGCTTACAAAGCCAAAAATGGACTGGCCCCTCCCTACATGATGTCCATGGTCAAAAGCCGATCCGTGCAGCGAACACTCAGATCCTCAAGCTTGGCTCGACTTGAAACTCCATGCTTAAAGTCTCATGGAAGACAAAGCTTCAGACTATTCTCCATCCTGGCTCCAAGATGGTGGATCGATCTTCCATTAGCTGCTAGGACTGCAGAGTCTATTGCTATCTTCAAGCGTAGACTGAAGACTCACCTGTTTGTTGAGTTCTTACCAGAACACTAACTCAGCAGATACCACTTGCCGTTGTTCTTTAAATTGTATGTCTGTCTATGGTTATTTGTGCTTCTTGGCAAATGTCTATCTTGCAAAACACTAGGTAATGATATTGTCTGCTACAGTTTAGTAGTAGTCTGACTCAATGGTATCTTGAATTCTGGCCTATCCGTACTATTTCCTAGGATGAATTCTGTGATCGGATGCAAAGCACTTTGTAAGTCGCTCTGGATAAGAGCGTCTGCTAAATGCCATAAATGTAAATGTAAGTGTAAATGTAAAGGTTCCTCTCACAGCCCAAATAATTTAGTCTCTATAACAAATGTATGAATACAGTCTTCACATCTGCATTCCACTAGTTATTTAATTTCAGGTCAAAGACAAACCAGTTTGTGTGGTATATTAGTGTGTGACAATGAGGAAGCAGCAGAAGGGTGGAGTAGCAAAGGGTTTAATGTCCATTACTGCAAACATAAAACATTACGGCAAGCAAACATTAAACATTACAGCAAGCAAACATAAAACATTACAGCATGAAAACACAAAACAGCTCGCAACAAGCACAAATGAGGCACAAAATTCACTTGAGGAACACCTCCACGTACATCATCTCTCTTATGTACACACACTGTCCTTCTTCAGTCCATGTCCAGGTGTGAGAGGAGATTATGAGGGAGTAATCAGACTCTGGATGGGATTATCAGGTAGTAATCAGACTCTGAATGAGATTATCAGGGAGTAATCAGACTCTGGATGGGATTATCAGGGAGTAATCAGACTCTGGATGAGATTATCAGGGAGTAATCAGACTCTGCTTACACGTCCTGCTTAAATGTCCTCTCAAGATCACCACAGTCACGTTAGACAGTAAACTGAAGGAACAGACAAAGAAAGAACCAAAATCAAACATGTTAAATGTTCTTAAATCTATCTTCCTCACCCAGAACCAACTCCATGATCCTAATCAGTCTGGCTTCAAATGGGCACACTTAACAGAAACTGTCCTCAAAGCATTGAAGCAGACGCTCCATGCTGCCAAGGCTAAGAAGCTATCATCAGTTTTAATTCTTCTAGATCTTTCTGCAGCCTTTGACACGGTCAACCACAACATCCTCCTCTGTTCTTTCTAACCTCGGTGTGACTGGCTCTGCTTGGAAATGGTTCCAGTCATATCTTGAAGACCGTTCCTATCAGGTAACATGTAGAGGATCTACATCCGATCCACGTAAACTTTCCACTGGTGTCCCCCAAGGCCCGGTCCTAGGCCCTCTTCTCTTCTCTTTATATACTCGTTCCCTTGGTGACATTATTTTGTTTCATGGTTTCTCTTATCATTGCTATGCTGTTGACACCCAGCTAATTATTTCCTTCCCTCATTCTGACATCCAGGTTTCTAGGCGTATCTCAGCATACTTGGCAGATATTGCTTCATGGATGACTGCTCACCACTTGAAGCTCAACCCTTGCAAAACTGAGCTTCTATACATTCCAGGAACCCCAAACCCACACAACAACCTCACAGTTTCCTTTGAGAACATCTTGTTAACACCACCAGAAACTGCTTGAAGCCTGGGTGTAACGTTGGACAACGAGTTGTCCTTCTCAACACATGTTTCAAAACTGACCAGATCCTGCAGATTTCTCCTCTGCAACATACGGAGAATATGACCCTTCCTTTCATAGGAAGCTACTCAAGTGCTTGTGCAGTCTCTTCACTGCAAAAACAGCACTACTTGAAATAAGCTAAATATTCCTAAATATGACCATTTATTCTTGTTTTGAGAAAAAAAATCTGCCAATGGGGTAAGCAAAAGTTGCTTGTCTAGAATTCTTAAAACTAGCAAATGAATCTAACTTGTGTGTTTTTAAATTAAAGAAAATTGTGCTTCTTACAAGCAAAAATTGCTTTTCTTAAGAAATATTTTTTTTAAATGAGTGTGACAAAATCTTGATTAAGCTGATTTCAAGATTTTTTATGCTTAATTTAAGAAAATGTGACTCATAACAAGAGTTTTGTAGAAAATCTTTCCTGAAATAAATTATGCTTTCTTGATGTCTTGCTGATTTAAAGAATTATTTGCTTACTTTAGGATTTTACACCTTAATTTAAATTATTCATGTAACAAAAAAAGCTTACTACAAGTTTTCTTAAAACTAATTGTTTCTTTCAAGACAAACAAGACAATTTGTTTTATTTTAAAATCAAGGCACTAGAAGCATTCTTAATGTATGCATTTTTATTAACACAGCAATAGGTCAGCAATTGTATTTTGACAGTCTTTATATGTCCATCCAAACAACACGCCTAACATTACCTAAATTTTTAGCCGGGTACTGTGTAGCATTGCCACTAAGTGCTTAATCCAGATACTCGAATGGGGAATACTAACTACTAAGATCAAAAATACATTTCCCTGCAGCCTAAAAACCAATATTCTAACATATGGTTTCCATTATCTCAGAAGAACATCTTTAAAGATCTCAGAAACAAACATGTGTTGAACCACTTTTCTGAAAAAAACAAACACAGGGAAGTAGATTCTAAGAGAGACTCACTCAATGAATGAGTTCCACTCACCAAGCGCCTTCTTGTAAGAGGGGGTTGAATCACCGTCATGGATGGAATCTTTGAGTATTTCAGTTTGCAAGATAGACAGCAACGTGGAAATGTACTTTGGGTATGTGAGGTGTAGGGCATAGTAATATGCCATGAGGTAGAGCAGTCCCTCATAAAGATACTTTCGGTCAAAGGTGGTCACTGGTGTGGTTCCAACAGCAATCATGCAGTTGCCTTCAGAGACGAGCAGAACTGGGCAGGCCAGGGGTCGCCGACGAAGGTAGCCTTCATGGTCTTCTGAAGTCTACATGCCAGAAAAGAATGAGGATGATTAGAGCAGAACCTCAAGAAACACACACCCAACTAAAACACCTAATAGTCAAATGATAATAGTAAAAACTGTAACTATATATTAAGCAGATTGTGTGAATGTACATTACAAGTACCAGACGTACTACAGCTATTTTAAATAAAAAGGTACAGAAACAAGCCCTTAATGATATGGGGGAAAATATACTTGTGATTTTTCTGCATATTATGTGATTGTGATTTAATCTTATAAATTAAAGCTTCCATTCAGTGTCCATGCAGATATATTTTTTCAATACGAGACGGAGGATTATCACAACATCTAAATAGAAACTGCCCTATATTGTAATGCAAAGGCATAAGGTTGATATATGAATGGTTATTTAGAAACTGCAGGATGCAACCAGTGGCCAAAACACTAAAGATTCCTCTACAACAAGTTTATACTTTGTGTTTGCAATAAAAACTAAAATGCCTGATGTTATATAGCTGGTTTACACCACAGCTGATTTCTCGATCACACATACAGATGATCACACAAGTGTCCAGCTGGAAAGCAGACAGAAAACCTGGGTGTTTAAACTCTTCCTGGGACATGAAGGTGCCAAGAACTTCACGTACATCACAAAGACACAGCTGAATCAATTGCATAAGCACTTTAGGTCTCTAGAGATGCAAGAATGTATAGCAAAAATATCAGTAAATTGTTGTAAAATTTAAAATGTGTGCATTTGATAAATTTGTAGGCCATTTGTTTAAAGCCAAAATGAAAGAAAACCACCAACAGCCCTTCTACTGGGTATCTGGTAAGTGTGTGTTGGTAAAATTAATTTTAACTGCATAAAAGAAACTGGTGTGTCCTCAGTTTTTTCCGTAAGCAATAAAGCAGAACTTACTTCTTCACATTTGCGCACTGCAAGCCATAGAGCTCGACGCCTGAGGAAATGTTCAGGACCAGGAAAGAGATCTTTGATGTCATCTCGGGACAGTGAAGACAGCAGGTCTTCTCCAACATTTGCTTCTGCAATAGAAGTTTCCAATTATCACTAGATTACATAATCCATAATTCGTGTTATAAATAGATACAACATTGATGCATATCATTATCATATCATTAAATTGTCTGGACACTGTAACAAACAATATGCTCTCAGAGAACGCAGCTGACGTCACGCCTGAAAGACCGCCACGAACCCTAGCCGAGTGGAAGCGGACGTGTGCGTGTATTGATGGGACTCCTTTAAAGCCATTTTTTAAAGTGCATTTTTCCTTTAAAATTGTTTAATTCAACCAAGTCTAACATAAAAAACAAGGTTATTTCTCAATTATTTGTCTATATGCTACTACTGCTTAATTTTTGTATGTTTTTTTTTATATGAGTTATGAGAGTTATGAGTCTCTCTCTCGCTCACTCTATGTGTGTGAAAATACGGAAAGTTTTTGTTTTTATAATCTAATAACAGTCTCACACTATGACTGATTCCCTGTACTGATGCGAAGGTGAATGTGCAGATTAATATATAAAACGACTCCGATAGCCGCGTATCGATTAATTGAATTAATTTCACTGAGCTGTTCAAGAACCGGATCTTTTGGAAACGACTCATCACTATTATGTACTGGAAAAGGGTTTTCGGGCATAAAGCACGTTATACAACAGCCGTACACATTAACATTACCTAAAATTAACAGCCTCCAAACATTACCTTTCAGACCTGCTCTAAATAGAATTTCAACTAGATACACAACCGCTTAGCGCCATTAGATCAGACAGATATTGGATAGTCCTGCCCTGTCCGGGACCATGCTAATATGTGCCAAACCTGTTGGAAACTTTTAAAGACGAATTTTGAAAATGCCACAATTTTAATTGCCATTAAATCATGACGTTTTGCACACTACTGTTGAAAGAATTCACAGAGACTGAAACTGAGAACTGCACACGAATGTTTTAATAACTCCCTGCATCAAGATGTGCATAGCCTAGCATGCTAGCGACATAACATACAAAATAGATTAACACTAAACAAAGAAAAAAACTGTTACATACCTTTCAGAGTGGAAATTGTTATTTCGTCCAGTTTCTCCATAACTTGCCTTCAATTCTTCACTAGTTGTACCATGAAATCACATCCAAACTTGAACCTCAGTAGCACTTAACCCTACAGTCTAGTGATGGGACATCTGAAGCGAGGCTTCGAGACGTGTACCGAGTAAAAAGGGGCGTGTCCGATGAAGCCCCGCTTCGGAGCTTGTGTCATATTGAGCAAAATCACGTGATCAGCAACAAACGAGGCCTCGCATTACATCGGCGACGTCATTGCTTCATTTTGCGTATCGTTTTTCTAAATAAAAGCGCTATGAACCCTGTTGCTTCGTGGGTTGTAGTAGGTGGTTAAATTTAAAATCTGGAACGTTCTAAATTCTTTTTTGTTTGATCAGGATGTATATCAGATTCACACATCAAAAACAGACTAAAAGCCATTGGAAGAGGCAAACCTTATTTGTAATGTTAAAAACATTTTACGTTTGGCAGACGCCCTTAACCAGAGCGACTTACATTTTATCTCATTTTTATATAAGTGAGCAATTGAGGGTTAAGGGGCACCTCGGTCATGGCCTCAGGTCTGGGGATCGAACCCACGACCCTCCGGTTACAAGACCAGTTCCCTAACCACTTCCCTTCCCTAACCACCAGGCCATGACTGCCAAACCAGATCTAGAACCCCCAAGAAGCAATTATTTTAAACACATTCTGTTTTTTTTTAAATCATTTTCTAACTCAAAATATTCAGTCTGCCTCAACAATCACTCAATTCCCAATATAGTAAAGTACAACATATCTTCATTGTCAAATAAGTCCATGTGACATACAAGAAAACCCAACACAACCACTAATGGTCAAGGATTAGATTGGCTACAAATCATTTTAATAATTAAAACATGATTTAATTGATTCTCCTGTTACTAAACATGAGTTTGATTGAAACTTTGTGACAATATTGCATTTACAAATTTTTGAAAGTATGATCCAACTGAATGACGAGGCTGTTATTTTCACCAGCAGATGTCACTAGTGAGTGATGAATGAAGCCTCGAGTAATGAACCTTTTTGCAAAGCAAAGGGTTGGAAAGCTTCATTGCTTCAAGAGGCTTCATTTGCCCATCACTACTACAGTCTAACCGTCGTCTTTAACCGTCGGCGCGATACCATCTCCAGGAGTGTGGGGGAGGGGATGGAGATAGTTTAGTTCACGTTTTATTTATCGGAGTGTCTATTTGCACCTGGGTACAAGTAGCATTTGCCACACAGCGAGGCTATTTTCACCCCTAAAGCGAACCCATCTGCGCATGTCTACTAATGAATGCGCGGGAGCGAAAAGGGGCAAATTCAAAGGAACCGAAACGGAGACAGTAGGAAACGGTAAGCAGAATTTGGTTAATAGTTATGTATAAAGGACCATCACTCAATTTAACTCTACATTTTAAGATATATATTTAAGAAATAGTGTGAGAATTATTATCCAATGAACACTGATATATTTTTGAGCTAATAGGAGCATAATAGTGGCGAACGTAAAGTGTTACCGGATGGGGGGTGTAAAATGGACACAGCGAGAAAAAAAAAAGACAGATTTCAAGTGTGCAGAAACAGTCTAAATAGTCGAACTAACCTAGTGAAAACCGGGACATTAAATGATTTTTATTTTTTGCCGGGACCGAATATTAAAAAGAAGGAAAACCGGGACAGCGACGTGAAAACTGGGACAGGTGGCAACACTAAACGTAGCTCGCGCTACAGAGCTTGGAGGCGGACACAAACGCTGAGGAGAGTGAGATTTATTAATGGGAATTCCAGTCGTTCAAACAGGCAGGGGTCATAACGGGCGAGCCATCCAACGAACACTTCAAACCAAACACGGGGTAAACGCATACAAACTAGAAAATCAGGCTACAGAAAACACAGACGACTGAGCAACGAAACGAGTAGAACTCAGAGACCAGGAAGCGTAGAACACTGAACAAAGAGCATGAATAACAAGAGCACAACACGACCAAAGAGCATGAATAACAAGAGCACAACACGACCAAAGAGCATGAATAACAAGAGCACAACACGACCAAAGAGCATGAATAACAAGAGCACAACACGACCAAAGAGCATGAATAACAAGAGCACAAACTAACCAAATAGAACAAAACAACCGATAACCGATAAGTGAAACATTGGGACTATAAATACACAGAACTAAACTAGACACACAGGTGAAGACACTGATGACACGGGCGTGTCAGACGAGAGGAAACCATGGAGACAGACACGCAGGGAACAACACAGACACGAGGAGCAGCAACCCGAAGTGACAGCTAGAGAGGGGGGCGTAGCCCTACGTGACAGTCGCATTGCTATCTTACAAAAACAATTTTGTCCAGTCTATTTTTTGAGTTTTGTGTAAAATTATATAATTTTGTCTTTTTGTTCTCTATTTTTGTGTTGTTTCAGTACACACAAAGGACATGAATGTGTATAACAAAAGATGTACAGTCCTTTTGAATTAAGGTTTTTGCATGACAGAGTCAATATGCCAGACTTATAATGTAATGACTATTTTATATAAGCTAATATTTGTGTTTTCTCCCAAGAAGGAAGAAAAGCTAAAGAACATTTGTGAAGGATACTCCTTCGACAGTTGTGAGGAATTCCAGAGAGCACTGAGATTATGGAGTGAAGAGGGCTACCATCCAATGCACAAAATTAAAATTTATTTAAACATGATGTAAATAATAAAAACCCCAATTTATTTCTTTAAAAAATGTACAAACCATCCAGAAAAAATGAATTAAAAAGTCAAATCTGTCTTCTGCATTCTGTGAAATTAAATAAAATTAAAGAGGCCGATAATGTACTGGCAGGAAGAACATTTGTATACATCATACTGTAACGCTGGCGACTGGGTGAAGGACGAGACACAGAATCCTGTTCGCTACAGACGTTACTTTATTTGTCTTTACACATATAGCGCAGACAGTGCACGTTTAACACTCAGACATATAGCGACACGTAGACTCAAATAACGACGAGCACAAGACACTGCGCGAACGCACATTAAATAGACAAACTACATAAACCCCACGTGATGACGAGACGAGCCACAGGTGAGACGAATTATCACAGGACGCAACCGCACCCACGGAGATCCACTGACGCAGACGACGTAAACACACGCCCAAAGGGAGGGGTCGGGGACCGTAACGTGACACATACAATGTGGTGTACATATCAGGGTGCTACAGACAGATATTAACTTGGGTTACATTTTGTTTTAACATTATTTATCACTGGCAGTGTATATTACATGTAGTATTTACCATGTGATTACTGCCATTAGCGGTAAGCGACTTAGGATAATTAAATTGCTATTTAAATTCTAAGCATGGTAAAGAAAAAGACTCACAAGTGAAAAACAAAATTCAAACTGAGGTCTATGTCACGTTGTGGGGGGGCCCCCTACCGGTCGCCCCCGGTTACAGCGGCAGCGGTCCTGTTTTTGGTCACGTGATGTTCGTCCCTCAGGTGGGCGGGACCCGTGATCCGTCTCACCTGAGGGTCGTTTGTTCGTCTATATATGTCTTGTCTTTGTACCAGTTGACTGCTGGTTATTATTTCCTTAATCTGGAACCATGCACGGGTTTTTGGTTTGCACACTTTCTATTAAACCATCCTCTTTCCCTGAGACTTGGCGTGATCGCTTCCTTTTTAGTTGCTCACACCTGCCCGTCACAGTCTACCCCATAACCCCAAATAAAAGTATCTTCACTTCTTGTAAAATAATTTTGTAAGTAAAATGGAACACAAAAGAATAGTACTAATCTTTGATAAATAAAAATGTTGGGTACAAATAGTACACACTGCTACGTATAGCCGGGTGCAAATAGCACACACTGCTGCATATACCCGGGTGCAAATAGCACACACTGCTATGTACACCCGGGTGCAAATAGCACACACTGCTGCATATACCCGGGTGCAAATAGCACACACTGCTATGTACACCCGGGTGCAAATAGCACACACTGCTGCATATACCCGGGTGCAAATAGCACACACTGCTATGTACACCCGGGTGCAAATAGCACACACTGCTGCATATACCCGGGTGCAAATAGCATCTGCCTTTATTTATAAGCATATATATATATATTTTTTTAAATAAACGAGTGAATGTGTACTATTATTTATTCCAGCTTTTGTGAGGCACCGGCTTATGATAAACCGTATACCTCTTAATAGACTAATCCAGGTTTTCTTAGGTTCATGGTAAATGAGTTCACAGACCAGCAAAGCAAAATGATTTGGCGGTGTGTTATCTGCTTCGTTTTTGTGGGTCTGACCCTCAAATCCTACTTAGTCATATTAATTCTGCACATAGCCATAGTCCAGATTTCCATGTAGTTTGTGGTATAGATGGATGTGTCAAAGAGTATCGTGTTTACAACATGAAGAATAACTCATTAATTGTGAGTGCTGTTAATTATAGTGGTTTTCCTGTATTTGGGCTTGTGTGAAATATTTATGTGATAAATTCATCATTACATTGTTTTGAATTACAACAGTATAATACCATTTGCTATGACAGATTACATGTCATGTAAAATTGAGATTCCAAACATGGCACAAGCAACAGAACTGATTATAGATTTGATATGACCTATGCTGTCATATCAATATATTATAAATATCTCATCTGATATATTATAAAAGGTACTCTGTTTTACATGGATGGATTGGATCATTAGATGGTTGTTTTGGACAGTTTTACGGCAATTTTAAAAATTTTATTGTGGCCATTTGTAGCAAGAGACTGACATTCGAACGCTGTAGTTGGTACATGATTATTATGGTGAAGATTTGCTAAAGGTGTTCATCTGTTTGACCTGGCCTAAAGTGAACGCTATGAGTTGTGCTGTATGTTATGTCTTTCAAATGGGGCTTGCTTAACTGTGTTTCATGTTTACCAACTGCTTTGAGTCTTGCAGCTTTTGTTCATGTAAGACCACATGTTGTATGAAACATTATGACAGCCATTATTTCAAACTTGAGTCATTAAGTAAATTTCTTAATCCTATCGTGTTGTGGGTCAATTTGACCCGTTTCAAAGTTTGAAGATGTAGGAAAACTATTTAAAATAATTTTTTCAGTATGAAACTTCTTCTGCTTGGGTTAATTAGTGTAATCAACATATTATATGAAAATAATTCATGTCAGTTATTTGCAACCACCCCCTGCATGTTTATATCACATAGATACTGTTCGGGTCAATTTGACCCTTTTTTAAATTTTTGACCCTTTTTAAAAAAATTTTATTTTTATTTTTTTTATTTGTGTGTGTGTATGTGTGTGTGTGTGTATGTGTGTGTGTACAATTGTGTGTGTGTTTGTGTGTGTGTTTGAGTGTGTGTTTGTGTGTTTGAGTGTGTGTTTGAGTGTGTGTTTGAGTGTGTGTGTGTGTTTGAGTGTGTGTGTGTGTATGAGAGTGTGTGTTTGTGTATGTGTTTGTGTGTGTGTTTGTGTGTATGTGTGTGTGTTTGTGTGTATGTATGTGTGTGTGTGTGTATGTGAATATGAGAGTGTGTGTGTGTTTGTGCGTGTGTGTTTGTGTGTGTGTGTGTTTGTGTGTGTTTGAGTGTGTGTTTGTGTGTGTGTGTTTGTGTGTGTGTTTGTGTGTGTGTGTGTGTTTGTGTGTGTGTTTGTGTATGTGTTTGTGTGTATGTATATGTGTGTGTGTATGTGTGTGTATGTGTTTGTGTGTGTTTGTGTGTATGTTTGTGTGTGTGTATGTGTGTGTGTGTATGAGAGTGTGTTTGTGTGTATGTGTGTGTGTGTGTGTGTGTGTTTGTGTGTATGTGTGTTTTTGTGTGTGTATGTGTGTGTGTATGTGTGTGAGTGTGTGTGTATAAGTGTATGAGAGTGTTGTGTGTGTTTGGTATCATAGTTTGAACATGGAAATTTTCACATTTTTATGAAAAACGATCCTAATTGAACCATTACCTGTTACAAGTAAGGAACACCATTGCACTAAATATTGATAGAATAATTAGTAATGTAGTTAGTAATTAAATATTCACACTGTTTGTTAGGATTTTTTTGGTTTCAGACATCTTTTGAACAATTAAACATGCACCAGGGTTAAAGTGACCCTAAACAGTACGGCTGTTTGAAAAGGATGCACATAATAGGAGGGTTTTAAAATGAGAATTTGTTTAAGTGGCCTTATTCTTTAAATAAGAAGAATAATCTTATTCTTATTCTAGAATTTCAACCAAACCATAGTCATACCCTGTAATTGGTAAATAAAGCTCAAGATGAGCTGAAATATCTTATTTAGAAAAAGTTAGACAAATGTTCTTAGAATGAGCTTAATTTTCTTGTACAAAACTTGCTTGTTAAGAATATTTTTTCTTTTTAGACAAAAATAAGAAATAAAGTCCATAAACAAGGGTTTTTTACTTTCTTAAAAATCGTTTTTTGCAGTGTATAGAAAGGGAAGAGGGGTTTGGGGTTCAGTGTGTCGTCTGGGCTACAATAAATCATTGGTCAATACTGTACAGACTGCCCAGGACAGATAGATCACCTCCTCACACCTACAGAGAAAGTGCAGAGGGTCAGAGTTCAGCTGGACTGGGACAGGGGGAAAGTGGCATTCACTGATCTTCTAACCAGTTCACACCTGCGCACTATAACAGACACTTTTACTGACACCGTTTTCCCATTATTCTGTAATAACCAATCCTCTCCTATGAGGATTTTACCAGCAAAAAAATCAGTAACAGTGGAACAGCAAAGTTAACGTTGCCTTGAATTAATCTTTATATATAAGAATGAACATGTAGAATAATTATATATATATATATATATATATATATATATATATATATATATATATATACGTATATGCAGAGGTGGGTAGAGTATTCAACAATTTTACTCAAGTAAAAGTACTGTTACTTAAACCAAATGTTACTCATAGTAAAAGTAAATGTATGCATCCAAAAATTTACTTGAGTAAAAGTAAAAAAGTACTTTTATTAAAAGCTACTCAAGTAGTGAGTAAATGCATGGGTACTGTCTCGTGTCAATAAATTACATCATGGGAAATTGAATTACTGGAAACAATGACAATTTAATCATGACAGAAATATTTTATTATAAATAAATTAGGGGTGGAATGCGATTAAAAAAATTAATCAAATTAATCTGAAGCTTTGTAATTAATTAATCGAAATTAATCGCATTTCAGTATTTAACATGAGAAATATTATTTTAAGTTTGAATGATGAATGAATCAATGAACATAATCATAAACTTCAACATCTTGTTTATTTTTCCACCAGTCTACTACACAGACCAATATATGAGTGCAGAAAACAGTTCAGAACACTGGAAATTCTGACCAAAAATGTTGTTTAATTTTGGGAGTTTTGCTCAGGATATTGGAAGAATTGAAGTAAATCAGAAGATGGTTTTTAATACCATTTTAGATGGTATATTTTTCTTAAATTTCCCAGGCCTCTGCCACAGGCATCTCATAGTGCCTAGTCCATAGTGCTCAAAGCAAATGATGGATCTTCATCATCTATAGATTCATCATCTATAATATGAGCTGTCACACCAAGATAATTCTTGTTGCTAACAGAGGTCTAGTGATCCCCAGTCAGAGCCACATTTGTGGCGCTCTTCACAATAACCTGTTTTACTTCCCTTTCCTCATCATACAGCTGCTGGATTTTCTTCGACATTGTCTTTCTGGGGTGACCCAGCTGGCACACGACCGACCTTCAACGTTGAAATGTGGTTGAAATATAGTTGAAATACTGTCTGTTGTTGTTTCAACGTTGAAACAACGTTGAATCAATGTTTAATGTTAAATGGTTGCGCAAACGTTGAACTATTAATGGTGAATCAACTTTTAATGTTAAATGGTTGCGCAAACGTTGAACTATTAACGGTGAATCAACGTAATATCTTCAACCTGCCTTTGTATTACCATTTCAAGTTCAAAAAACACATACAATAAAAAAGTACAAACAACTGGCATTGGCTGAGGGTTTTGAAAGAGGTATTAATAATAATAATTATTATTAGTAGTAGTAATAATACTAATAATAATAATAATATAATTTTTACTTATTTATTAATTCGTCCAAAAACGTCGTCAAAAACAGGCAGGTATTAACCAGGAAGACAACATCAGACAATGAAACAGTTTGAAATGTTTTAAGGCAGAAACAAAACTTCGCAATGACAAATCAACAGGTTTAAAGAGAGTAGGGCAGGGCAGTCGTGGCCTGGCGGTTAGGGAACTGGTCTTAAGACCGGAGGGTCGTGGGTTTGATTCCCAGACTTGAGGCCACGACTGGGGTTGTGTGGTGGTTCTCCGAGAAGAATTTTACAGAGAGAATAAAAAAAAATTAAATTGTTCTTTTTTCATTATGGCATACAGTTGTTTTTTTCCTCTCTCCTATGCAATTTTGAGCATCATCAATGTGAATTTTATGGTTTATTCAAGGTTGAATGTATGACGTTGAAACGACGTTGGCATATTAACGTTGATTCACCTTTCAAAATCGACACATAATCCAACATTGATTCAACCATCACATTCGACGTTGATTCAACGTCGATTCAACGTTGAAATGCCTACTAGGGAGTTTCCCAAAACGTTCTTAGCGCTAAGTACTTCGTAACCTCGTTCTTACTCACCCCTGGACAGTAGTTCATAACTTGCATCAGTTGACGCAATGTGCAGCGTTTCTTGTAAGCATTTATCTTCGACCACAGAGAGCGGACAACACTAATAATATGACGCCTCATGTATAAACGCGCGCGGAGTTGTGCGCTACGGTCACTCGCGAAAGTTTACTCAGTCTTAATGGTCCAATGAAGGTCATTTAAAAACCAGGACATTTCCTCACATAAAAAAATCCGGGACAGGATGTGAAATACGGACATGTCCCAGGAAATACGGACGTTTGGTCACCCTATCATACTAGGAATACATTTAGCAGCTGACCCACTGAGCAAAGACACTTTGTCAGACGTTCAAAAGACGTCCACTGAAAAGCCAGAATGAAAGTTTTTGCGACGTCATTTTTAAACGTCTTTTGAACGTCTATTACTGCCGTTCAGTTGCAGCTTTTGCACGTCCACTGACATCCAATAAAGGTCCTAGTCAGACGTTCAGATAGAAAACTCGTCATGCACGTCCATAGATGTCTAGTTGAGGTCCTAGTCAGACTGTCAGATTTTGAACCAGTTTTGAACATCCACCAGAGGTGCAACAATGGGCCTGGACTGACCGACATGATACAGACATGATTTTAACGTCTTTCTGACGTTGCATGTTTGCTGGGAAGTTATCATTACTGACCTGTGCGTTAGCTCCAACATGTTTTGCGCTGAGCCGGTAAGGGTGAAAGTGCTCCTGTGATAAGCGAACTTCCTTCCTACATAAAGTGCAAATAACAATATTTTTGTTTGTACTTCCATCTGGAAGTTTCTTATATTTAAATTTCCCATCCACCAGCGTAGCCTCTTCAGTCATCTCCATCATGTTCATCTTATTGTGCGTCCATATAATCTGTATGCCTGGAACTCGTGCACTGAGAAACATTCCACGGTGCGAAAGTGTCTCATGCGTTAAATGCGTTAATTTTTTTAGTACGTTATTTTCCCTATAATTAATTAATCGAAATTAACGTGTTAAAGTCCCACCACTAAAATATATATAATATATAAAAATTATTTATTGTAAATAATATGTGATCCAAAAAGGCACTAACTGATGAGACTGTCAGCCAATACGTGTAGCTACAAATAGACGCCAACTGAATCAATTTGTAGCAAACTTAATCATATTGTGTACACTCAGAGTGTGAACTGGTATTTAGTATTGCACTGTGTTACATTTAATAATTACATCATACAAACATTATGCCTCAGAGATATAACATTACACAAAATTATACATACGGCAAACTTATCACAATGAGTTTCCTCAAATTTGATGTTGTTCTTGTAGGCTGAAATGTCCACACGTTTGGCAGACACAAATGACAGCGCATTATATAACTGTCCTTTTTATGTGAGGTCAGGGATGCTCGGTAGGTTTTTCCATCACCATACTTTCTTGCTACCAGTGGAGAAAGTTTGCGTATGTGATCACGTGACTGTCCGGCTTCATTTGATTGGTCACTCATACTCAGGTGACGAGACGTTGGTCAGTCTTCTCACTGAAAAGACTAATTATTTCCAAAACTAAAGTAATGGTAGCGCCCTGCGCAAATCTGACTGTAATGGAGTAAAATTCATTTTTCTCAACACATATTTACTCAAGTAAAAGTAGAAGTATTTCATATTAAAACTACTCTTACAAGTACATTTTTGTCTAAAAAGCTACTTGAGTAAATGTAACGCGTGCTATACTGTGACCCAGGTCAAGGGGAGTGCAAAGGGTAAGAGCACTCTGTTAACTGGTAGTCACTAGGCTACTATACTTGGGTCATTTAGCTTTCTCTGTGTTCAACTGATACATCAGTTGCTTCCGCTAAACCTAGAGAAGTCCATATTAGGAGATACACACGTGAGACAAATGGTGCGTTTCCACTAGGGCCTGCTTGGCGCGGTGGCCAGGGAGTGTCGTCACAGGAGAGCGACTCCTCCGCTATCGCCATCTCGTCCATTGTTGTACGGTGTTGTGGTCGCATACAAATGATGTCACGGCACTACAACCCGCGCGCCAACAGCGACTCCACCCACATTGTGGTGGTCCACCATTGTAATGGAAACACAACGGGACCGTACCGTTCCGTTGCGAACCGATCCGTATCGAACCGTACCACGCCAAGCAGGCCCTAGTGGAAATGCGCCAAAAGTAGCCTGCTGGGCGCCTATGTTTTGGAACATGCTGTGCTAAAGATAACCTGCTGTTAGAACTGCTGAATTGTGTTTAAGATTGTATATAAGCAGGGGGACTGCCCCCTTGTTCTCAGAGTTGTCATGCTTGAATGAGACTCTCATGTCTGTCTCTGTCTTGTGTCTGTCTTTTTCCTATTTATATATATTTATATTTTTGTAATAAATTAATCATTTAACCACGTCTGAGTCCTCATCCATTTCCAGAAAATTTCCACGACAAGGATTATGCTTAAATATGTTATAATATTTAAGCATAATATAATATTATAATAATATAATTTGGAAAAGGTGTTGTATATATGAATTCATTCTTAACACAAACACATATTTTAAATGCGCCCTCAGCAAAGTTTTAATTCAGTTTTATATCCTTTATTACAAGTGCTCTGCATATGTGAGAATGTCTTCAGGATGAATAAAAATCATCATGTGCTGCTTCAAGATGCTGATTAACAGAACACCAAGAGCATGCAAATGTATATAATAAAAATAGAGGTTAGTTACTTGAAATAATCTAATATTTGTTTATTAAAGCTTAATAACATATTTCTTTTTATGTTAAAAATAATAAACAGTCCAGATTTTTGACTGGTAGTGTATGTGCAGTAAATAATTTTAAAATGCAGTTGTCATTGAATTGCATTGCATTTTTCTTTGAAAACCAAGACAAAAATACTGAAGCAGCACTCAATCTCTCTCCTAGGGATATTGGCTGCACCTGCTTCTCGTTGCCACACCCTCTCTTTTGCTATTAAATGCCTGTATCACACTTCCAGGTTGTGAAGTATTGCCAACTATGCCGCATACTGAGCGTTCTCTCTCTCTCTCTCGCTCTCTCTCTCTCTCTCTCTCGATTGTCTTCCTGTGCTCTGACCTCTGCTTTCCTCCTAGACCTCGTACCCTGCCTAGTACCTATACCTCCCGGACTCTGCTCTCCCGGTGTGACCCTGAACTGTCCCCACATTCTGCACAACACTGCTGTGTTCCGTGCCACTGGCTGTATTTTGTATTGGTCGCCTCGAGCGATTGTATCTCTTTCAATAAAGGCAGCGCTATTCCGAAGTTTTATCTTCCTCTGACAGGTCTGTTCGTTACAAATACATTTAGCATATTTAATTTAGGTATTGGTGTAAAAGTAGCAAAATGAATTAAACACCATGAAAAAAATCTGGTATGTGGTATTTGGCCAAATGTCTCTTTTTGTTTGGTTTTGGCCCAAAATTATCCTTCAGTGCATCTCTAGAAATTATAGTCGTCTCTTATAACATGGTCAAAAACGATTCATTTTCTATTACTCCAGTGTTCAATGGTTTGCCCTATCTTTACTGATTTACTGATAAAATAAAGCAAGTAAGGCTGAAAATGTTCGTGTCACGTTACAACCCCTGACTCCTCCCTTTTGGGCGTGTGTTTACGTTGTCTACGTCTCGTCATCTGTGGATCTCTGTGGGTGTGGTTGTGTCCGAGTGTTCATTGGTCTCACCTGTGGCTCGTCTCGTCAACACTTGGGGCTTATGTGGTTCGTCTATTTAATGTGCGTCCGCGCAGTGTCCCATGCTTGTCTTTGTCTGAGTCTTTCATGTTTAAGAGTGTGATTGTTTCACGTGCGCTATTCGCACTATATTGATGTGAAATAAAAGTTACGTTTGTGAAAGCAAGGATTCTGTGCCTCGTCCTTCGCCCTGCCCCGAGCGTCACAGTTTGTAGATTAGTACAGTTCATACACAGTCCAGCAATTACAGTGGAATATTTTAATATTTAATATTTTATGGACTTTACAAATAAAAATTGTTATGGATTTGCAAAAGATTAACAGTACAGAAGTTTAACAGTATAATTAATTAAAGAATTAGAATTGTAACATTAGAATCATGAAAGCTATAAACAGTACAATTGGTTATAGATTTTTCAAATAAAAAAATTATGAAAGACCAGTAAAAGTGTAAAAGAAAGTAAGATGACATGATTACAAAGCTATGTCTACTGTGAATGATTCAGACAAACATCAGCAAAACTGCAACTTTCAGACAATGAATGCTCGTGGTTCATTTGGTGTTTTATGGTGTCTGCTTTTTCAGCTTATCATATGCGAGCTTCACCCCTGTTCCAATAGCAAGAGCGCCACCAGCTGCAATTGCCACAGGTCCCAATATTACAGCCTCTGCCACCCCAATTGCCACCCCTCCTGCCACGACTATTCCTGCCCCCACCACTGATCCCACTCCTAGTGCCACATCTTTAATCTTTTCATTCCTAATCTCCCTAATCTCCATCTTCTCCCTAATCTCCCTAATCTTCCTAATCTTATTCTGGGCCTGTTGAAACATCTCGTTGGTGTAGTGCTTGCCCCCATTCTTCTTCACCATCTCATCTATCATTTGCAGGAGCTCTGTGACCTGAGTCCTGTCATTTACATTGTTATTGTTGAATCCAAAATATCCACCATACCTTTTGATCAATTTCCAAAGGTCATCATTTTTCTTTAAAAACTGATCCAATTTTTTTCCTTTCAGCTGATCGACATGAGTGAACAGAAAGATGGTGTATTTTAAGGCCTCTTTTCCAAAAAACTTCTGAATCCACTCCACAGCATTTTGCTCCTCCTGTGTGAACCTCCCCACACTGATCACCAGCAGGAATGCATGAGGACCAGGAAGACACATGTGCACACACTTCTTTATTTGAGCAGATGTTTCTTCCTCTGTCGATGATCCAAAGATGCCAGGTGTATCCACCACTGTGACTGTTCTACCCATATGGTTGTTCATAGTCTTTTTGCTGCACTCCTCTGTAACTGGTGAAGGTGAAGCTTCTGCTGTAAATGCATCTTCTGTGCCCAGGATGGTGTTTCCTGATGAACTCTTTCCCACTCCAGTTTTACCCACCAGAACAATCCTCACTTCAGAATCTGTGAAACAGTGAATTTCAAATGAACATGCAGTAGGTGATTTCTAAATACTCGATCACTGATAATGTATTGTAAGCCTATACTAGTTGTTGACTGCATAATGTATTTAATGTTCCAAAGTGTTGTGATTGTCTTTGAATATATCAAAATGCTCTGTTTCATAATTAGTGATACCTTCTGTATCTTTAGAGTATGTTTTATTTATTCGTATGTCATGATAAACATTAGTCTTGTATATATCAGTTTTGCTCACAGCTGTAGTTTATAAAGCTGATTTGTGTTGACCATGACACATGTTTTTCTGAAGCTGTGTTTGCTGCCATAGAAATATGCATTTACTGACACCGATGTCAATATCACAGTGTGCTCCAGGAAATGCAGCTTCAGTTTGTAGTTTTAAGTTCATTTATTTGTAATTGGATTCATATTTGAATGTATACTCACCAGAACGCTTATTGTTAAAAGATGCTGTAAGAAAAACAAAACTGTAATTCAAAAATTCTGTCTTTTGGATTCAGACGACACACAACCCTAACTTAAAAGCAATGTGTCAGTATATCAACGTATCAGTGTGTTTTTGTGTCAGTGTGCCCATCTGTCAGTGTGTCATTGTGTTGGTGTGTCGTCCTCACCACCTGCTCCCCATTACAGGTTGTTTTAACAGATTACCTGTTCTCCAATTAGAGTATGCTAATAAGGACAACCTGTTCCTTCCTCTTCACTGTTTCTTAGCTGTGCTGCTTGGTTTCCTCTTTAATTACAATTCAGTAATGATTCATGTTTCTGTTTCTCTGTCTTGGGTCTGTTTCTCTGTCCCCACATTGCTCTAACCTCCACCGTCCTGCTCTGTCTCCTCTCCTTCAGCTTCAGAACCCTCTTCCCCCCTCTCCTCCTCCTCCTTGTCCCAACAGTAGTCCAATTTCCACTAATGCCCTGTTGAACAACAGCACCAGTGGCGGTCGTTGTTAACCCGGGCCTCGACCAATCCGGTATGGAATTTCTGTTTTTGATCCGCATCATTTGATTTGGTGCAGTTTTTACACCGCATGCCCTTCCTGACGCAACCCTCCCTATTTATCCGGGCTTGGAACCGGCACTAAAATACACTGGTGTGTGCACCCTAGTGGCTAGGTTTTAGTAAAAAATTTTCTAAACTGTGATAATGGTTGCATTATTTGTAGTATGTTTATAATTTATAATGCAAAATTTTAATTGACATTTTAGTTAATAATTTCCATCACGCTACCTCATACAGTGCTTCTCCATAATCAGTGTGAACTATGAACCTGCTTTCGGCTGACAAGACAGTCAATGTCAGGTTGCATGTTTGTTACTGCCAATCGCAACAGGTGATGTAAATGTTCATCAGCGAGCCTGGATCAAGCTGCTTGGCAATTGCCCCGTAGCCCTTTCCAGCCTTGTGGAGGTCTACAATTTTGTCTCTGGTGTCTTTGGACAGCTCTTTGGTCTTAGCCAGGTTAGTAGCTGGAGTCTTACCAATTGTGTGGGGTGGACAGGTAGTCTTAATGCAGCTAACGACCGCAAACAGGTGTGTCTACTTTAGAATAAGTGGTGGTTGACTTTTTAGAGGTGGACTAAGAGGTCTTTGATGGCCAGAATTTCTGCTGATTGGAAGATGTTGTAAACCTATATCAGTTGCTGACTGCATAATGTATTTAATGTTCCAAATTGTTGTGATTGTCTTTGAATATATCAAAATGCTCTATGTTTCATAATTAGTGATACCTTCTGTATCTATAAAGTATGTTTTATTTATTCGTATGTCATGATAAACATTAGTCCTGTATATCATTTTTTCTCACAGCTGTAGTTTATAAAGCTGATTTGTGTTGACCATGATACATGTTTTTTTTAAGCTGTATTTGCTGCCATAGAAATATGCATTTACTTACACCGATGTCAATATCACAGTATGCTCCAGGAAATGTAGCTTCAGTTTGTAGTTTTAAGTTCATTTATTTGTAATTGGATTCATATTTGAATGTATACTCACCAGAACTCTCATCATTGTTAAAAGATGCTGTAAGAAAAACAAAACTGTATTTCAAAAATTCAATTTTCTGGATTCAGATGACAAACATGCCTAATCCTAACCTAAAAGCAATGTGTCAGTATATCAACGTATCGGTGTGTTTTTGTGTCAGTGTGCCCATGTGTCATTGTGTTGGTGTGTTGTTGTGTCGTCCTCAACCACCTGCTCCCCATTACAGGCTGTTTTAACAGATTACCAGTTCTCCAGTTAGAGTATGCTAATAAGGACTACCTGTTCCTTCCTCTTCACTGTTTTTAGCTGTGCTGCCTGGTTTCCTGTTTAATTTAGATTCAGTAATGATTCATGTTTCTGTTTCTCTGTCCCCACATTGCTCAGTTTGTCTGTGTACTGATTTCCTGCCTGTTCCCAGTTACTGTTGCTTGACTACACTATATTCCTGTGCCTGCTGTGTAGTTTACTTTTTGCCATGTACTTCTTCTTTACTTGGCAATTGCCGCGTAGCCCTTTCCAGTCTTGTGGAGGTCTACAATTTTGTCTCTGGTGTCTTTGGACAGCTCTTTGGTCTTAGCCAGGTTAGTAGTTGGAGTCTTACCGATTGTGTGGGGTGGACAGGTAGTCTTAATGCAGCTAACGACCGTAAACAGGTGTGTCTAATTTAGAATAAGTGGTGGTGGAGTTTTTAGAGGTGGACTAACAGGTCTTTGATGGCCAGTATTTCTGCTGATTGGAAGATGTTCAAATGCTTAGTTGCCGCAGTAACTAGGGGTGCAGGAAAAAATCGATTCGAGCTCGAATCGCGTTTCTAACATTGAACGATTCAGAATAGATTCTCATTTTCAAAAAATCGATTTTTTTTTAGGTGCGGGTGTGCCTTCTCAGCCACCGTAGTGCTAGGCAAAACGAGGAAACAGCTTTGACTATGTACAGGCATGCAAAGCCTAGGCTAAAGACGGTTGTGTTAGGGTGACCATATTTTTGTTTGGGAAAACCAGGACACGGGGGGGGCGGGGGGGGGGGGTTTGGCGAACGTAAGTTGTCGAGCGTGGGGGGGGGGGGGGGGGGGGGGTGGGTTGGGGTGGCGAACGTAAGTTGTCGTGCGGATGGGGGGGGGGGGGGGGGGTTGGCGGACGTAAGTTGTTGATTCTCCGCCAGTTGAGACTAGCCGGGTTTCCATCCAAACCTTTCGAAAAAACAATAGTGGTTTTACGTCCATCTGGCAGTTAAGCATTTTTGCACGTTGAGGTTTTGAAACATTTTTTTCTTTTTCTTTTCTATACATGGAGAAGTTAAATTCAATTTTTGCTCTCTCCAGAACTGTTTTTGTATGCATTTGCCATTTTTACATCGCGATCGTGTACAGAACCACATGACTTGAGGCATGATACGTCATCGTTTATGCGAAAAACCCTTTTCCATCCAGTTTTTCCGAATTTTGGCAATGCGATAGTCTAACTTTTCCACCTCCTCCTAGCGTAAAAATCTTTTTGCGATATTTGGGGCTTTTTTCGAATTTTGGTCTTTTTCCATCCAGTTTTTTTCATGCACATTTTCAAAATGCGCAAAAACTCGGTGGATGGAAAACCCTCTTATAATGAGGCTCTCAACTGATGAGGCTCAGGGATTCCGTGTCATACAGCGCCATGCTCAGGGTCCTAGTGCCTGTAGAATGAATGGCCCGATTAACGTAATTTAAAAACCAGGACATTTCCACAGTTTTAAAAAATATCCCGGGACGCCCGGGACACGACGTGAAATACGGACATGTCCCGGGAAATACGGACGTTTGGTCACCCTAGGTTGTGTAGTGTATGGTATTTGTTGTTGCGCCGCTGAAGTATGAAGAAAAAGAAGTACAAATGGCTCTGCGGTCTTTGAAAACATTTGGAAACACTTTAGATTTTATCATCAACCTGGCCCGGGTAAGAATGGGCTTGATCGTTTGCACACGCATAAAGGCGCTACAGCTGATATTCGGCAGTTACAGTGATTATAACTTAGTACATTCAGCACTCTAGTTTTGTCCTAACTAGATTATTAGACATAATACTGCTGTAATACTGCAAAGTCGTGGTCAGAGGTG
This sequence comes from Brachyhypopomus gauderio, assembly GCF_052324685.1. NCBI lineage: Eukaryota > Metazoa > Chordata > Actinopteri > Gymnotiformes > Hypopomidae > Brachyhypopomus > Brachyhypopomus gauderio. The sequence goes on along the minus strand of NW_027506938.1, from coordinate 106,689 downwards.
AACTTCGGTATAGCCAGTGTGTATTTTATTTAAAATAATTAACACTCTCGAGCCACTGTGTCTTTGGACATAGATAATGCCGTCCCATTTGCTGTGATGGTTAATTAATGTCTAGCTCTTATTTATGCATAGAAACGTAAATCGACAATATAATCTGTAGCATCTTTATGCCAGATAAACGAGGGGAGTCAGAATTCGACAACACTGGCTGAAAGCCAAATCTGTCGCACATGAAATGCTACAGTCACCATTCAGAAACTGATCAGTTCAGTAGATATATGCGGCTTTTAGAAAGTATGGTATATATATATATATATATATATATATATATATATATATATATATATATTTTCATCTGTGAAGTGGAAGTTCTGGCAGCTAACGTAACAGCACTTTAATTTTTGGAAGCACTTTCATATATGTTTCATTTTTGTGATTTGTTAAGGAAAAAAGTGTGATTTTGTTTCTGGAAGTGGCATGTTTTCAAAAATAGGCAGCTAGCCTAAGCCTAAAACTTGTACAAAGCAATTTGTTGTTTTTACAAAAAGAGCAGTATTTTTGTATAATTACATTTTTGAGTAGTGGCAAGTTCTGGCAGTTAGCCTAAGCCTACCAATGTTATTTATTTTATTAGTTTTATTAGTTTAATGTAGTGTTCTGATAACTGTGAGCAGTTCAAGTAGCTTGAGTGTCAGCCTCAAAGATATTGTGTTGTGTTTGTACAAGTTAAAAACATATGTGCAAGAATAAATAAATCAGACATATTGTCTTGGATTTACCTTTGTGTGTTTACGTTATTGCAATATGCTAATCAAACATTTACAATTATAATATCTTTATAAATGTATTCTGCTTTCATTTGAATCGAGAATCGTTTTTGAATTGGATCGTGACTCCAAGAATCGATTCTGAATCGAATTGTGGGATTCCCAAAGATTCACAGCCCTAGCAGTAACATAAAAAGAAATTATTTTTTTAATCAAACATTCTGATTTCTGGATTTTTATTTTTTGTATATTTAATTTTTCACAAATAGTCCGGTCCTCTGGGAGACTGAAGAACAGTGAGCTGGCCTTTTAGTTAAAAAGTTTACAATATTCTGTGAACCGGTAAATTTCAAATGAACATGCAGTAGGTGATTTCTAAATACTCGATCACTGATAATATATTGTAAACCTATACCAGTTGCTGACTGCATAATGTATTTAATGTTCCAAACTGTTGTGATTGTCTTTGAATATATCAAAATGCTCTATGTTTTATAATTAGTGATACATTCTGTATCCATAAAATATGTTTTATTTTTATAATAAGTTTGGGGTCACTTAGAAATGTTCTTTTTTTTAAAGAAAAGCAGTTTTTTTTCTCAATTTAGCTAACATTAAATGCATCAAAAATACACTCTATACATTATTTTTTATTGTAAACGTCTGGTTTTTAATGCAATATCTACATAGCTGTATGGAGACCCATTTCCAACAACCATCACTCCAGTGTTCTAATGGTACATTGTGTTTGCTAACTGTGTAAGGAGGCTATTGGATATTTAGAAAACCCTTGAAAACCCTTGTGCAAGTAGGTTAGCACAGCTGAAAACAGTTTTGCTGATTGGAGAAGCTATAAAACTGACCTTCCTTTAAGCTAGTTGAGAATCTGGAGCATTACAATTGTTGGTTCGATTAAACTCACAAAATGGCCAGAAAAAGACAACTTTCAATTGAAACTCGACAGTCTATTCTTGTTCTGAGAAATGAAGGCTATTCCATGCGAGACATTGTCAAGAAACTGAAGATTTCCTACAATGGTGTGTACTACTCCCTTCAGAGGAGAGCACAGACAGGCTCTAACCAGAGTAGAAGGAGAAGTGGAAGGCCCCGCTGCACAACTGAGCAAGAAGACAAGTACATTAGAGTCTCAAGTTTGAGAAATCGACCCCTCACATGTCCTCAACTGGCAGCTTCATTAAATAGTACCCGCAAAACGCCGATGTCAACGTCTACAGTGAAGAGGAGGCTCCAGGATGCTGGCCTTCAGGGCAGAGTGGCAAAGAAAAAGTCATATCTGAGACTGGCTAATAAAAGAAAAAGATTAATATGGGCAAAAGAACACAGACATTGGACAGAGGAAGATTGGATAAAAGTGTTATGGACGAATCAAAGTTTGAGGTCTTTGGATCACACCGACGAACATTTGTGAGATGCAGAACAACTGAAAAGATGCTGGATGAGTGCCTGACACCATCTGTCAAACATGGTGGAGGTAATGTGATGGTCTGGGGTTGCTTTGGTGCTGGTAAAGTGGGAGATTTGTACAAGGTAAAAGGGATTTTGAATAAGGAAGGCTATCACTCCATTTTGCAACACCATGCCATACCCTGTTGACAGCGCTTGATTGGATCCAATTTCATCCTGCAACAGGACAATGACCCAAAGCACACCTCCAAATTATGCACAAACTATTTAGAGAAGAAGCAGGCAGCTGGTGTTTTATCGGTAATGGAGTGGCCAGCGCAGTCACCAGATCTCAACCCCATTGAGCTGTTGTGGGAGCAGCTTGACCGTATGGTACGAAAAAAGTGCCCATTAACCCAATCAAACTTGTGGGAGCGGCTTCTGGAAGCATGGGGTGAAATTTCTCCAGATTACCTCAGCAAATTAACAGCTAGAATGCCAAAGGTCTGCAATGCTGTAATTGCTGCTAAGGGAGCATTCTTTGACGAAAGCAAAGTTTAAAGTAGAAAATTATAAAAAAAAAAAAAAAAAAACATTATTTCTACCTTGTCAATGTCTGTACTATATTTCTATTCATTTTGCAACTCATTTGATAAATAAAAGTATGAGATTTCAGGGAAAACACAAAATTGTCTAGGTGACCCCAAACTTTTGAACGGTAGTGTATATGTCATAATTCCCTCCATGCCTTTTCACCATTCTCAATTAAAGCAGTCTCAGTTGACACTTGTTTGTCATGTTTTTTCTCACAGCTGTAGTTTATAAAGCTGATTTGTGTTGACCATGATACAGACATCCCAAGTCTCCCGCATTTCAGTAGTGGCTCCCTGATGCCCGCGAGTCACATATAATCTCCCGGAATTGGATTCATATTTGAATGTATACTCACCAGAACTCTCATCATTGTTAAAAGATGCTGTAAGAAAAACAAAACTGTATTTCAAAAATTCTATTTTCTGGATTCAGAGGACACACAAGCCTAATCCTAACCTAAAAGCAATGTGTCATATCAACGTATCAGTGTGTTTTTGTGTCAGTGTGCCCATCTGTCAGTGTGTCATTGTGTTGGTGTGTTGTTGTGTCGTCCTCAACCACCTGCTCCCCATTACAGGCTGTTTTAACAGATTACCTGTTCTCCAATTAGAGTATGCTAATAAGGACTACCTGTTCCTTCCTCTTCACTGTTTCGTAGCTGTGCTGCTTGGTTTATTCTTTAATTACGATTCAGTAATGATTCATTTTTTTGTTTCTCTGTCCCCACATTGCTCAGTTTGTGTACTGATTTCCTGCCTGTTCCCAGTTGCTGTTGCTTGACTACACTATATTCCCGTGTACTTCTTTATTTCCTCTGCCTAACCTGCACTGCCCTGTTTGCCTGTGTAATCCTTCAACATCAGATCTGAATACAGAAGTGAATGGTGCTGACAAGGAAAATGAAAGCTCAAGTGTACATGTGCACATATGGTAACATTTTAAACTGGCTACTGTACAATATTCTAAGTGTTTCTATTATTACATTCACAAATATTATATTTTAATTCGGTGATGCAAATGTTCATCAGCGAGCCTGAATCAAGCTGCTTGGCAATTTCCCTGTAGCCCTAGGGTGGACAGGTGTCTTTATGCAGCTAACGACCGCAAACAGGTGCTTCTAATTTAGAATAAGTGGAGGTGGACTTTTTAGAGGTGGACTAACAGGTCTTTGAGGGCCAAAATTTTTGCTGATTGGCAAAAATACTTACAAATTATTTTTAAAAATCATACATTGTGATTTCCAGATTTGCTACACTGTGACGACTGGTGTAGTCAAAGAAAGCTCAGGTCAAAACCAGATCAAGGGAGAAAAAATAATAATCCAATGTCAATGTGAAAAAGCAGTCCAAGTCAGGCAGAGGTACAAAATCCAAAAAAGGTGAGAAACAGTCAAACCAGGTCAAACCATAAAAAACCACAGAACAAAAAATGGCTGATCTTCCTGAGGACCGCCTCAAAACAGATCCTCCTATTACCTACATTGGGATAGATGTATTTGGACCATGGACAGTTGTCTCTCAGCGCACTCGAGGAGGCTATGCACGTAACAAACGATGGGCAGTCATTTTCACATGATTGTGTGTCCGTGCTGTCCATATTGAGTTGATTGAATCAATGGACACATCCAGCTTTCTGAACGCACTTCGACGCTTCTTTGCCCTAAGGGGCCCTGTAAAACAAATACACTCCGATTGTGGTTCCAATTTTGTTGGTGCTTGTAAAGAACTGCTCATGGTCCTGGAGGAACCAAGTGTTAAAACCTACCTAAGTGAGGAACAGTGTTGGGAACGTTACTTTAAAAAAGTAATTAGTTATAGTTACTCACTACTTGTTCAAAAAAGTAACTGAGTTAGTAACTGAATTACTCTATAATAAAAGTAACTCGTTACCAGGGAAAGTAACTATTTGCATTACAGTAAAAAAAAAGTTATATGCCAATGAATAAGGATTTTTTGAAAAAGCAGTTTTCACAGTCAGTTGAAATGAGTAGATCAGAAAGGTGTTTAACTTTTGATATTTATTGCACATCAACAAACTAGTGCAGGATAAAATCCTTTAAAATCCCAAATCTTTGTAAAAAAAAAAAAGTAAACAGTTACACCATATAAAGTGCATTTACATCTAATTAAATTAAATTCTCTCAACCTGAGACAACTGGTTTGTTCACAACAGAAGTAAACTTAACAATTAAACCTCTATTCTTAATTAAATAAATCAAATACCCAGTCTGGTAGACATTCAGGAACTTGCATTTTCTTAAATAATGTTCATATCACCACCTTGAAAATGCTAGTGTTTCTTTGGCTTGCTCCTGACTCGCCATTTCTGCCTCCTCTCCGTTTGTGTCATGTGTCACTGGTGTGCTTCGGCACACGTGTAAAAACACTGGCTCTGATTGGCTACCATACGCTGCCTTAGCCAATCGCTTACTGACTTGTTAAGTTAAACAGGTATTACACAGAGAACTCCTCACTATCCTGGGCAGCGGTCCGCTCGGATTAATGTTAGTATATCAATATATAGTAACATTTACATTTATGGCATTTGGCAGACGCCCTTATCCAGAGCGACTTACATTTTTATCTCATTTTTATACAAGTGAGCAATTGAGGGTTAAGGGCCTTGCTCAGGGGCACCTCAGTCATGGCCTCAGGTCTGGGAATCGAACCCAGGACCCTCCGGTCACAAGACCACTTCCCTAACCACCAGGCCATGACTCCCCGTAGCCCCGATATAGTAACGCACCGCTTTTAATGACCAGTAACGTCAACGGCGTTGTAACGACAGGAAAAGTAATTAATTATATTATCCCGTTACTGACAAAATGACGCCGTTACCTAACGCCGTTAAAAATAACGGCGTTATTCGCAACACTGGTGAGGAAGGTTGTCGCTGGGTTTTTAATCCTCCCCATGCCTCCCATATGGGTGGGGCTTGGGAGAGGATGATTGGCATCTGTCGGCGCATATTGGATCCTAACCCTAGCTCCTGCATACGGCCGAGTTACGGCTCACTCATGAAGTGTTGTGTACACTTATGGCAGAGGTCTCTGCAATAGTGAATGCAAGACCTTTGGCTCCCATTTCTAGCGATCCTGATTCACCTGCTCTCTTGACCCCAGCCATGTTGCTAACCCAAAAGGCCAGCCCTCTTCTTCCTGTGCCAGGTACATTCGACACCAAAGATCTATTCCGACAAAAATGGAAGTACAACATCTTGCAAATGTCTTTTGGGAGCGTTGGAGGCTTGAATACCTCAGCACTCTACAGAGCCGCAGGAAATGGCAGACCGAGAGGTCTTCTGTCAAAGAAGGGGAATTGGTCTTGCTGAAGGACATTCAAGTTAAGAGAAACGAATGGCCTATGGCTCGCATAACACAAGTTTTTCCTGGCAGTGATGAGAACGTCAGGAAAGTTGAGCTGAAAGTTGTTAAAGGTGGTACTGCAAAGACTTACCTCAGACCAATTTCCCAAATAATCTATCTCATGTCACCATCATAGATGGAAATAATTTTGATAGGGTATAGTGGTATTTTACAATTCCAGATGGGGAGTGTTCTGACTGTTATTTTGTTATTCCCCTTTACAGCCACTGGTGGTGCTGTTAATGTCATTAATGCTCTGTCACTTAATTCTGATTTGCTAGTTTAGTCACATGGCGAGGTTCATAGGTCAATGTGGCCATCTTAGACTGAGCTGTGCATGTGATGAAGCAGGTGTAACAACTTTACAAGCATCTCTATCCATCCTCACGGTTTGTGCCATATCTTTCACTGTTTTGTAAGTACAACTTTTTGCAGTATGTTTTAAGATGCATTAGTAGAATATTACATATATCTGTGACCTGTTAGTACAGTTAGCTGCATTTCTGTTTCATGCTCTGTGTGGATGCATGGTCATGGTGCTTTACAAATGTTGATGTACACTGTATTAAGATATGTGATGTTTGTTTGCAGTTTCACAAGTGAAATGGGAATTTGGAAAAAGTAAACACTGAAGACACTGAAACGCCTTTGGTCCAGCTCTTTATTCAAACACTATTGTTTAGCTATCTGTCAAGTTGTGTTAGGCTACATGCAATAAGGACAGAATAAAGATCAATGCAATAGAAAATGCTTGGCATGCTTCCAACTGTTGTGGGTTGGAGGCTGGATGCAAGTGCGGACTTTGAAGGAGATTAATAACAAAACTAAAGAAACCACAGGAAGTAGGGCTGGGCGATAAAACTATAAGGTCATTATAACGTCTCAATAGAAATATGACGCATTTGATTGAAATCGATAAAATTCAATTCCCACCATGTTTTGACAGACAACATGAATAGCCAATGACAATAGCGCCGCCCAGACCAATCAAGTGGATGAACTAGAGTATTTGAAACAACCATTTCAGGGTTGGTTGAAGCATACAGCACTGAAAGTAGGAGTAGTGGCAGCTTAGCGCACATGCTAATAAATAAATACGCAAAGCAAGTTCATCAAAATGAGGAGGTGTGCACTACATTTCTGAAACGCACTACAAATTCAGAAACGCTGCAAATCCAGCCACATGTCATGCCCAACTCTGCCCTCCTCCCTTGTCCCACCTTGTCTCCCCGTTTCCAGAATTCCCTCTGTCTGTCACACCCCCTGCACTCACTGTTTTAACCTGTGTCTCTTTTCACTTCCCTGTTTCTGTGTATTTAGTTTCCCCTGCCCAGTCTATCGTTGTTGGTCGTTGATTGCAAGTACCCTCATGTTGCCTTGTCTCCGCCCGCCTCCGATTCTCCCTCCGATTAGTTTGTTTCCCCTTTTGTGTCTTGTAGCATGTGCCTCACCCGTTGATTCCCTCCGTGCTTTTTCACCGTTCTCAATTAAAGCAGTCTCAGTTTACCTTTGTTTGTTTCCCTTTCAGTTTCAGTTACTTCCTGTTTATTATCTGTGATTCTCCTAGTAGTGTTTAAACTAGGGAGTTTTTCCTTGCCACTGTCGCCTTTGGGTTGCTCACTGGGGGCTAGGACTCGGCACTTGTAAAGCTGCTTTGTGACAACAACTGTTGTAAAAAGCGCTATATAAATAAAATTTGATTGATTGATTGAAATGTTTAGGTTCTAACTTTAGGTTGTTCTCCTTGTCGCTTTCTCGTTCCTTTGTGTTCAGTGAGTTTAAATGTGTAGTTGTATAGTTATTCTCCTTAGTTATCTTTCCTCGTTTATCTATCATGTTAGCTCCTGTGTGTTTCCCGTTTATAGCGCTTCCCTGTTGCCGTGTCTTCCCTCGTTGTATATTAAACTAATAATTCTAATTGCATTATTCTGCGTTTGCGTCATGCCTGCCCATTGAAACAGTTACAGAATGACCGACCCTAGTAATATGACACTAGCTCCCTAGTAATATGACCTGTAAGAAAAAAGAAATTTTAAGGTGAAACAACTTAATGTTTAAACTTAATGTTTCCCAGGGAGACTGTGGGAGAGCAGAAGTGAAGAGACCACAGTGGCCTTGAGAAGAACAGAACAAGCCCATTCAGTGAGAAGAACAGACAAGCAGTTTTGAGATAAGCAGGCAGACAACTAGAGAGGAGCCGGCGGGGGCTTCGAGTGAGAGCAGCAAAGGTGAGGGGAGTTATCGAAACTTAGAGAGGAAGAGTATGAAAGAGAGGACATCGCCCAGCATGGGAACTTTTTGCTCGGATGCTGCTGGGATCCACTGGGGTCAGGTAGGCTTCTAGGCAACTACCACCAGTGCACTGGAGAGTTTGTACCACGTATACTTTGATTATATTGTATTCATTTATATTCTATATAAATTAATCTAAAAGAACTTTTGGTGTCAAGACTTTGTTTGGGTCACTCAGTCAAAACCAATCGGTTCATCGGGGCAGTGTTGGGGCCTATCTGGGTCAGAAAATATCCCAACATGGACCTGAGACTGATAAACATTGTGATGGCCTGAATGTGGTTCCCCTTACGAACTCTTGCTTCCCTGTTGCCGTGTCTTCCCTCCCCTATATTAAACTAATAATTCTAATTGCATTATCCTGCGTTTGCATCATGCCTGCCCGTCTATAACGTTAGACCACAACACAACGGAAGTTTTTCTGAACAAATGCTTTTATGCAGGCACTTTGTAGGTTTTTAGCCATAAACAACTCTTGTGTTATACAGTTTCTCATTACATTGGATGGGATTTAAGTAGTATAGCTCTTTAAATGTAGCAGCTGTATTAATTAAACTAGCTAGCTATTTAGATAGAAACTACGTTGTATTAAATGGGATTTTAAGCCTTAGTTTCTGTCTAAATACCTAGCTAGTTCACTACATTTAAAGAGCATTTAGCTTGAAATAAAGTGATAAGCGATTTTATCACGTGTAAGAAAAATGATGCAATGTCTCAAAACTAGGGGTGTCACGAGATCTCGCGAGACATAACTCGGCGAGATTTCTCGTCGCGTTAAAAATCTCGCGGGATATGTGATCCAGCAAGCAGCCAAAATGATGTCGGAAAATACAAGTATTACTATTGAAGATGCCCCCGCCACTTTCAAATAATTGTTTGGCAGCATTTTGGGTACCCGGTGGAAATGATAAATGGCAAGAGAGTGACTAATAAGACACGGACCATATGCAAGGATAATACGAGCACAACGCAGACATTTACAGCAACCACCACAGCTCAGTACTCAAATCAACATATCTCACTTGAACAGAGGTAGCAGGGACAGAAAGGCACACTTTGGCAAGTTGAGACAGCAAAAGAAATCGGGAGCAGTGTGGGGATGCTAATATGTGGAAATGCTAATATTCTTAAAAATGAACATGACAGTGTAGTTGCAGCAAATTCAATGACATGCTTGGTCAGGCTCTGTTTGCACTATTTGCGCTCTGTATTGACAGAGAAGAACTTTTTGTTTTGCACATAATACAGTGAGTCCTGCTTAACGACGGACCAGAGTTACGACCGACTTTTTATTTTATTTTGCGCGGTGTGCGGAGGAGCAGTGGCAGCACTGTGGAGTAGGGGTGTGACGAGACACTCAGCTCACGAGACGAGACACGATATTGGGTTCACGAGATCGAGACGAGACTGTAACGTATTGACCAGGCACAGAGGGATCCAAACGCGGAAGAATACCGCTTTTATTTAAATGAGACACTCGTACAGCAAGTGTATCACTAGCACTGGGATCAGTAGCAACAGTGTTTTCTTGGCATGGTCCAGGGTCGGTCCAGGGTCATAACGGGGGAGCAGAAGTCAGGAGGTACAGAGGGACTAGGCAGGAGACAAGGTCGGGGACGTAAGCGAGGGTCAGAACACAGGAGAGCAAACAGGTAATCGAAAGGCTTGGTATGCGGCATGTGTCGGCAATACTTCGTGACTAGGAAGTGGAATGTGGGCGTATAAGTACAGTATACAGGGGGGCGTGGTGATGAGCGTCAGGTGAGGCTGGTTCAGTGGAGATCAGGTGGCATTCCTTACAGAGACGAGATTTTAAGAATACTAAAATTACAAATTATATGACTGGACAACAGCCTTTTATTTAACTGACTTACACATGCATTTTGAAAGGTTTTATTATACCTCTTAACATGCATTATGTAAGCATGCACTTTTAATAAACTTCTTCCTCTACAAATTGAAATTAAAATAAAATTTCATAAAAGTTAAAATAAAATAAATAGGATTAAATATTTCTCTTTTTCAAGTGCAAACAATATTACAGTGAGTCCCCGCCTAATGACAGTGTTAGAGACTGAAAAGTTCGTCGTAAAGCAGTTTTTGTCATTAAGCGCGACCCTAGATTTAGATACGCTTTGATCGTAAATACAGTGTAGAAAAAAAGTAACAATGTTCTCATGCGTATAGCGTGACAGAGAGCGATCGGGTTGCCGAGATGGGCTTATCGTACACAACACTCCACTGTGCTGCCAGTGCTCCTCCACGCACTGCGCGGAATAAAATAAAAAGTCAGTCGTAACTCTGATCCGTCGTTAAGAAGGGACTCACTGTATTATGTGCAAAACAAAAAGTTTTTCTCTGTCAATACAGAGTGCAAATAGTGCAAACAGAGCGTGACCAAGTATGTCACTGAATTTGCTGCAACTATACTGTCATGTTCATTTTTAAGAATATTAGCATCCCCACACAGCTCCTGATATCCTTTGCTGTCTCAACTTGCCTTTCTGTCCCTGCTACCTCCGTTCAAGTGAGATATGTTGATTTGAGTACTGACACGAGATCTCATCACATCCCTACTGTGGAGTATTGTGGAGTGTTGTGTACGAGCACCGCTAATGCACCACAGCCCACCTCGGCAACGTGATCGCTCTCTCACGCTGTACGCACGAGAACATTGTTAGTTTTTTTATACTGTATTTACGATTAAAGCGTATCTAAATCTAGGGTCACGCTTAACGACGAAAACGGCTTTACCATGGACTTTTCAGTATCTAACCCCGTCGTTAAGCGGGGACTCACTATAATATTGTTTGCGCTTGAAAAAAAGGAGAAATATTTTATTTTATTTATTTTATTTTAACTTTTATGAAATTTTATTTTAATTTCAATTTGTAGAGGAAGAAGTTTATTAAAAGTTCATGCTTACATAATGCATGTTGAGATATAATAAAACATTTCAAAATGCATGTGTAACTCAGTTAAATAAAAGTCTGTTGTCCAGTCATATAATTTGTCATTTTAGTGTTCTTAAAATCTCGTCTCGTTCTCGTGAACATAATATCGTGTCTCGTCTCATCTCGTGAGCTGAGTGTATTGTCACACCCCTACTCAAAATGATTCCACAAAATAGCCTAAACATAACCTGGTAAGATGAATGGAATAACACTGTAGGCTTGTAACTAGAAACAAGAGTTGTATTATACAGGATCTCATTACATACAATGTAATGAGACTGAATTAGTAAAGGTCTTGTAGATGTAGATTGCTAGGTAATTAAGCCTGAAAAAGTGTATGCCTTAGTTTTTATCTAAATACATAGCTAGCTACATTTAAAGACCTTTACCCTTAGTTTTTGTCTAAATAGCTAGTTATCTATCTAGCTACATTTAAAGAGCATTAGAAATTCCAGTCCAGTTGTGCTTAATTTCGATTCCTCCGCAGAATCTGACTCCCCTCGTTTGCGTGCACATAAAGACGCTATAGATGATATTTGGGTTAAAATTAAAGCCTCCATTAAAAAGGTTAATGTAAAAAGGGTTATATTATTAGACACTTGTTGAACGTAGAGATGTGCTTTTTGTGGAATAGCATACACATGAGGATAAGTCACCAAAATAAAAAAAAGATGTTAACCAGACATTTCAGTCCTGAGAGTTACAGTGATTATAATGTAGTTCACTGAGCACTCTTGTTTTGTTTTGCTATGATGAATAATTGAAGATTACGCCTTATTTATCCATACAAACAACGGAAATCGCAAATATCATCTGTTGCATCTTTATATGTGTGCAAACGAGGGGAGTCAGATTCTGCCGAGGAGTTGTAACAGCGGCATTCAACATAATGAGAGACTATATGTAAAGGGATTTATGATTCACTGTCTGTGATGTTCAATCAGACTCTAAAATTTTGTTCATTCCCTTATCCGTGTTTCTGCCCCTCAGTTTCAACTTTTCTTCTTCAGTTACAATTCTTATTAAACTTTGGAACTCTTTCCTGACACCCGTGTGTTGTGAATCTAAAGACAATATCAAAGCCTTTATACTGTATAACAACTCTTGTGATTAACAATCTGCAGGTTGTAGCCAGAAACGAGTTGTATTATAGTCGTGTTGTTAATTTCTCACTTAAAGTTTAAAGGAAATAGCGTTTTGATTTATATCGTGATATATATCGATAGATATGAAAAAGTTATCGTGATAAGATTTTTTCCCATATCGCTCAACTCTAACAGGAAGTATACAGACGTGAAACCAATACAAAGCAAACATCCCGCTTATTTATTTCCCACTTTGTCACCATCTTGTGAGTGGTGTTCCTTGTGATACCTGTGTCTTCCTTCCTCAGTATAAATATTCCTCTGTACATCTTAGCCCTGTGGGTTGTTGCTTGTGAACCCTTTCGTTCATGGACTTTTGATGTTTGTGAATATGTTAAGTGATTGCTGTTTTTATCTTTTACTTCCGTATTAACAAAATTCTTTTGTTTAAACATAGCTTGATTTGTACAGCCTCCCATAGCCACAGGCATCTTAATTTGATATTTAATTTGATCCATATTTTAATGAATACTCACCAGACCGGTCGTCTGAATTCTCATCATTTTGAAGCAAACGTACTGGAAGAAACCAAAAATTAAAAAAATTCAGAAGACAGACAGAAAGAGAGAAAGAAACCCACAAGATGTATCAGTGTATCACTGTGGTAGTGTATCACTGTGTTAGTGGGTCTGTGTATCAGTGTGTTAGTCTATCCGTGTGTCAGGGTGGCAATGATTGTCAGTGTAACAGTGTGTCAGAATATCCATGTATGAGTGTGCCGGTGTTGTATGAGTGTGCCGGTGTATCTGTGTGGCAGTTTATCAGTCTGCAAGTGTATCTGTGGCAGAGTGTCAGTGTGGCAGTGTATCAGTGTGTCAATGTATCACTTTGTCAGTGTGGCAGTGTGTCAGGCTATTTTAACATATCACCTGTTCTCTATTCTAATCTATTCTGCCTGTTTCTTCTTGGTTTATATTGTTTTTTTAGCTGTGCTGCTTTGTTCCCAATAGTTATCTTTCTCATTCTGCTAATTGCCGTAAATGATTCTTAATTTTACAGCTCCTTCAACAAAAACCTTTTAAGTTAACATGTGTTTACTCAGGATCTTTTTTGTTTGTTTGGCTATTTAATGAAGCTAATAAAACCTTTATGAACATTTTATCTTCTTAAACCCTTGTTCTTGAAGTTCCACATATTTGAAACATGTAAACACATACTTTGCTTGCACCTGTTTCTGCATGATGGAACTACAGCTTTGATGCATTCCCATCCCTGCCTAAACCTTCCTTAATGCACATAGTCGGCACACTTTGTAGTTGTTCTATCTTTTAGACCTAACCTAACCCCAAACTTGCTCTGCTGGCCATATTTGTGTCCACACATGGGGGAAATGTTGATCTGAATGATTCATTTTACAACTGTGTAAAAACACGTTGTAAACATTTAAATATATTAAATATATTATTTTATTTTTGACTTATAAAAGTTACAAACAGTAGATTTTTTAAAGCTTACCACAACAATTTATGATCTATTACAAAGCAAACTTTGACCCAAAAACTGCCAGGCCTGGTTCCCCCCTCCCCCGTAGATGAACATGCCTCTCATTGCTTGACTGTCTGTGTTTTCAATGCTTGTATGTGCTATGGGGATTTTTTTGCATATTCACAGTGTTGTCCTGTTGAGAAAATAATCTGTGATCATATTTTTTGTCTCCTCCTAATGTTTATCTCTTTTCACCACTATCTGTGAACGGCGGTGCAATTTTATTATTTTTTTATGCTGCAGGGCCGCTCTGGGTTCACGGTGCTTTACACTGAGGCCCCAGGGGAGCAGTAATTTCCTTCGGGATCAAGAAGTTCTATATATTCAATATTAAATTCAGTTCAACACTGTAAACGACTGCTGTAATTTTTACAGTAAATATTTACAATACCATCTTGTTGTGACGGGCAGGTGTGAGCAACAAAAAGGAAGCGATCACGCCAAGTCTCAGGGAAAAAGGGTGGTTTAATATAAAGTGTGCAAACCTAAAACCCGTGCAATAGATCCAAATTAAGGATATAATGACCAGCGGTCAACTGGTACAAAGACAAGACATATATAGACAGACAAACGACCCTCAGGTGAGACGGATCACGGGCTCCGCCCACCTGAGGGACGCACATGACGTCACCAAACAACGACAACAACAGCCGCTGTGGACAGAGGCGGCCGGTAGGGGGCCGCCTCACCGTGACAGACCCCCCCACCAAGCCGCACTCCCCTCCACTGGGTGTGTGGCACACAGCGGCTGCACACAAAACATGAAGGGGCAGGAAGGCAGAGACAGGCAGGAACACACCTCCTGCCGTCCGGGAGCTGAAACATAAAACACAAAACATTACACAGCTCACCTCCCCGGGCGGGACCCTGGACCGACCGGGCCGTTAACAACACAAAACCACGCCCCGGTCGGTCACAGGGCCCTCACGCCCTAACCGGCATTCAGCTGGTAAGCCCCATGGTGTGAGGACGAGGGGCTACGGCTCCTCTCTCGTCCCTCGTGTGTGTGTGCAGGCTACCTCTCCAAGGCGTGGCTACTTCACCTCCTGGACCTACCTCCTCCCAGAGCTGACCCCTGCCTTCTGCTAGGGGTCACCCCAGCCTCCTGGGGAGCCAACCCCTCCCGGGGCCTCTCATCTCAAGGTGGACTCCTCCACCCAACCCAGGAGCGCCAGAGACCGAGGCCCAGAGCACCCCCGACGCGGGCTAGGGAGCAGCCCCAAGGGCCTCCTGGTCACCCCGGGCAGGAGGGAGGATCTCCATCCCCAGCAGGAGCTTTTCAGACCGGAGCCCCATGGTCCCCAAACATCCGGGGGCCCCAGCCCTCTAGGGAGGGGCTCTTCACGACCGGGCTCCGGTCACCCCACAACACAAGGGGGCTCCTGCCAGGTGGAGACCCCCACAAGGTCCAGGAACACTGCCAAGGAGAAGCACCTGCACAAAGAACACAACCACACACACACACCACACACATATATACAAACACGAAACACAAACGCGCCCTACCCTATTCAGGGCCTCCCTCGGGAGAGACGCCCTCCGTGCCACACCCCATGGCACGGGACCACAGCCGCCCCCCCCCCCCCAAACACACATTTAAGGGGAGGAGCATGTGTGGAATTACATTTAACAGTTGACATAACGCTAGGACAAAACACACACGCAAATACTAGACAAACAAAAAACGGTGTACAAACGGACAGACGGAACCCATCACATGCGCGCTCTGCTTACACACACAGTGACGCGCGCTGCTCAGAGCCGCAGTCGCTCCCCACATTAAACACACGACACACGGGGAGCGAGGCGACAGTGACGAGCAGCAACCGCGTCACACATAAAACATTCAACATAGAACAGAACGAGCACGCACACCGGTCCACACGTCCGTCACCCGTACACACATACAAAACACACACGAGAGTCCACCAGGCAGACACCCTGGTGTTCGCCGTGCCACATACACACAAGCGCACGGCGAAACTCCCGCAACATACAACGGACACGAAGAGCTGTCTCAGGGCAGACTGCCCTGGTCCTCGCCGTGCTACACACACACACACACACAAAACACAAAAGCACGGCGGAGCTCTTCAAACAAAACACCACGCAGACAAACACTTACCACGAGACATGACCACGAACGAAGGAGAAAGAAAAAGAGACTCGGCGGCTTCCGAAGGGTGGCTGGTCATTCTGTGACGGGCAGGTGTGAGCAACAAAAAGGAAGCGATCACGCCAAGTCTCAGGGAAAAAGGGTGGTTTAATATAAAGTGTGCAAACCTAAAACCCGTGCAATAGATCCAAATTAAGGATATAATGACCAGCGGTCAACTGGTACAAAGACAAGACATATATAGACAGACAAACGACCCTCAGGTGAGACGGATCACGGGCTCCGCCCACCTGAGGGACGCACATGACGTCACCAAACAACGACAACAACAGCCGCTGTGGACAGAGGCGGCCGGTAGGGGGCCGCCTCACCGTGACACTTGTATTCTGATATTACTGCATATTACTGTGTTTTGTTATGATTCATGTGAGCTGCTGTCCAGTCTTAATAGGTTTTTGTAGAATTTACAGCAAGTTCATGAATGCAAGGAGCTCTGGGATTACTAATGGTCAATTGATAATCAAACTTTGACGGCGTTCTTTAATTAATTCAAAACACAATACTTGTACTTTTTACTTTCAGTACTTGAGTAATACATTTTTGAATAAACTACTTGCGATACTTAAGTACAAAAAATGCTGAATACTTCTGTACTTCTACTTAACCCTGGAGAACCCAAGAACCCTTTTCTTTTTTGGAAAATTATAAACTATGCATTAAATGACTGCTATAAGTTCCCTGAACACAAAAATGCCTTCAGAGGTGTCAATTCCAGGTTCAGAAAGTTAAAGTCCTCACCAGGATTTTCTCAAGCTTGCTAGATTTTCTAATTAGTGCAATCCAGGTAAAATTAGTGGAATCAACACAATCCAGGAACCCTGAGCAAAATCCTGGTGAGGACTTTTACTTTCTGAACCTGGAATTGACACTTCTGTGTGCCTTACAGTCATGCTGGTAAAGAAGCCATGCATTGATTACCGCAACAGACAAGAAATGCCAGAAGAACATCATGTACTAGCAACGGGTTCTGATGGGAAACTTACAGCGTGCAAGATGTGCTTCCAGCACTGGACGAGTCATTGGACAAGTCACTGTCTTGAGAAGAAGATTCACCACCATCTCTTTCATGCGGTTGAAACAGCTCATCAGAATGGCTATCACTGTCAAATTCAGGGCCAAAGTCACTAACATCAGCTTCAAGTTGCTCTAATACTTGTAAGTTTTGTAAGTTGTCACTGTAATGTCACTAAGTTTTACAGTGAACTTTTGCTTTCTGTCTTGAAAAGGGAGCAGCCATACCCCCTAAAAATAAAGAGGTATTTACTTTTTTTGTCTCTGCTCCTGTACTACCATGGTAACTTACTAAAACATATAAAAAATGCATTTATTTCAAGGCTTTAACCAAATACAAGACTGTCACAATGTTGTATCTACAAAGGACCAATACACCCAGAGGGTCATTTTTGACCCATTGTTTTTTGAACTAGCTAATAGTCACTAATTTATCCTAAAACAATATAAAACTTACTTCTATGTGAGATAGTAATAGTGTACTGTATTATGTACTGTAGTGCACCAGTATACTATTATTATCTCACACCACGCTCTTTTGTGTGTTTAAGAACTATTTAAACAAAGCCTATCAACTGAAAAACCTTCCACTTTCAGCTTGGATGCTGGACTTGTTAGTGTCATTATGCTTCATATATCAACAAGGTAATGGTGAATGTTACAAAATGTTTCATACTCACCCTGATCACTCATGTCTTCAAAATAATGTTTTTTCTTCTTCCTGGTTGAAACAATACTGTCACAGCAATCTCACAGGCACCACTGAGGATTTCTCTTCCGTTATTTTGCAGAAGTCTGTTCAGCTTATACAATCTATGAAAAAAGTGATTGTTAAAAGGAGATATGTTGTTGGACAGTGAGCAACCTTCAGCAAGATTGGTTTGAACTCTCAGCTAACCTCAACATGTATGTTTTTTTGTATACACACAGAATCGAAAGTAAAACACTCAGGTGCAGTCACCCCTCCCCCTTCCATATCATACTGTATATATAATATCATCAAACTACAATGGCAAAACCAAAATATAGTTATGAAATAGCCTTAGGAATGCCATCTTGTGGGCATTCTTGTAAATATACAGTGTGTTTATAAAATATGGTGACTTGTGGATGCTTGTAGGTCTTTGATGGTCTGGTATACATGTGACTGAGTTGTATCCACTTCCATGGAACAGGGTGACATGAGCATGAGTGCAGCTTCAAAAGACCTTTATCTCCAGCACTTTCTCAGGACCATGCTCTCCGTGTAGTGGCACCTCAACAGTCTGGTTGGCCTCCTAGCCCAGCACATTCTGTTGGGGCTGGTATATGTTGATCATTATTGTGTTTTAATGTTCAGTACAGATCTTTTTCCTTAGGTTTCCTCAGTTCATTGCTACCATAGCAACAACTGGTAATACAGTTAAAACATGCTGAAGTGCTAAGATGACTCAGTCACTCACCATTACAGACTCAGCAAGTGTTGACAAGCATTGCAAAATGTCATGATAAAATATCTGATTAAACACTCACTTTTGAGACCTTTTTTTTTAAAACTTAATTTCTAAAAAAATGACACGACAAATCTTACAAGGGGGAATGTAACGCAGCATGAGCTGCGGAGCGAGGGGACGGACACAAATGCTGAGAAGAGCGAGATTTATTAAAGGGCATACCATCATCGGAGTCCGAGAAGCAGTCAGGGGTCATAACAGGAGGGCAGTCCGAATAACATGCATACACGGGCATAACAAAACCAGGGAAACACTGACAAGGCAGGGAGAAACAGGAAACACAAGTAACAGGCGATAAGCAAACAAAACTTGAACGTACCACGAAACAACCAAGAACAACCAAGAATATCCGACAAAGGACATGGGAGACTCAGGGGCTAATATACACAGAACTGAAAACAAGGAACGGGCGTGGTAGATAATAGGGAATCACGGAGACAAACGAGCAAGGCGGGGTGAACGGGCAAGGAACACAGACACGAGGGAACCCGGAGTGACTGCCAAGGAAGGGGGGCACGGCCATACATGACATTACCCCCCCTCAGGACAGGAACCAGACTAGGACAGGGAACCACGGGGCATGACGCGGGACAGCGGACACGGGGCAGGACACTATAGGACAGACCGGAGGGACAGGACCAGACAAAACAGGATGTGGGACCTGGGGCATGGCAGAGACCGGAGACAGGGAGACTGGCCAAGTGGAGGGTCGTGGCATGGCAGCACATACAGGACCAGGGACAAGGGGAGACCAGACAGGACCAGGGCGAGGCACAGGAGCGGGGCTGGACAGGACCGGACCAGGAACAGACACGGGAGTGGGGACAGGGCAGAGGCAAACACTGAGGCAAAGATGCCATGGACAACAGAGACCGGGACAGGAACAAAGTGAGTGATCACTTGGGGAACAGACATGGGGACCGGGACAGAGACGACACCACTGGACACAGACACAGGAATGGGCACAAGGACACGAACAGGTACACACATAGGAACCAGGACCAACACAAAACCAGGGACGGAAGACGGGAGCAAGGGAAACATGGGCAACGAAACATGAGAGCCACAGGGTCCATGCCCACTAGAGGGCAGTACAGTCTCTGGGGTAACAGATGTGGCCAGCTGGCGGGCAGCGGGAGCAGGCGTGGCCGGCTGGCGGGCAGCGGGAACATGCGTGGCCGGCTGGCGGGCAGCGGGAACAGGGGAGGCCGGGTGGCGGGCCGCAGGGACTGGACGACGGGATGCAGGGCTGACGTCATCAGAGGGCGAGATGGCTGGGCAGAGGGCGAAGCCGCCATGCAGACACCATCTGGACGCGAATCCACCATGCAGACACCATCGGGAGGCGGGGCCGCCGAGCAGACGCCATCAGGAGGCGAGTCCGCCGAGCAGATGCTATTGGGAGGCGGGGCCGCCGAGTAGACTCAGTCATCGGGGGGCGTGGCCACCGGAACGCAGTCATCGGGGGGGCGTGGCCACCGGAACGCAGTCATCAGGAGGCGTGGACAACCCCATCCGGGTCGCGGTAATGGGAGGCGTGGACGACTCCCTCCGGGTCGCGGGAACAGGAGGCAGGGGTGCCGGGGTCCCCGAGACGACGTCGTCTGGAGCCGGGACCAACGGGCTGACGTCCTCAGGAGATGGGACCAACGGGCTGATGTCCTCAGGGGAGCGTGACCGCCACACCGACGTCATCGGGAGGCGGGGCCTCCCGGCTGACGTGGCCACTACTCCCCCCAAAAAATTCTCAGGTCCTCTTCCACGGGGTCCTGGGCGAGCATGGCAGAACACACAGACACACAAGCTCCTCGGTTGCTCTCTCTGTGATGGCGCCGCCTCCCTCGAGGCGTCGGGAGCTCGCAGTGGTCATAGAGAGCAAACCGAGGGTTAAGCAAACGCTCATCTGTGCACTCAAAGCAGACACACAGCGCTCGATAGGAGTCTCATCGCAAAAGCCAGTCGAAACTGAAAGCGGCTGCGCTTTCTTCGGTCTGCAACGAGACTTCATTGTTCCTACTGCGCCAGGGGTATTCCTGTCTCTGGTTTGTTCGAACTGTAATACCGGAGAGTCGAACCGAATTAAACCAGCCAACATCTCATTACAGCGAACAGACTTACCAGAGTCCCGCTCTCTCGCTGTGTCCTTGCATGGTCGGATATTATGTAACGCAGCATGAGCTGCGGAGCGAGGGGACGGACACAAATGCTGAGACTAGCGAGATTTATTAAGGGGCATACCATCATCGGAGTCCGAGAAGCAGTCAGGGGTCCTAACAGGAGGGCAGTCCGAATAACATGCATACACGGGCATAACGAAACCAGGGAAACACTGACAAGGCAGGGAGAAACAGGAAACACGAGAAACTGTCAGGGCTGGACCCAGGACCGTTCCCCCTGTCGCCACTAGAGGGCGCGCTCTACCCACGTCTGTCAGGGCTGGGTCCAGAACCGTCCCTCCGGTCGCCACTAGAAGGAGTGCTAGACTGAATGCGCAAACGAGACGCAATCAGCGGTGAGGACCTGCAGCTGTGTCTTCCCCTATTTAACAGGCACAGTTGCAGTGCCTCACTGCTGAGTTGTTCGTTGCTACTCGCACGTGCTGCCAGCCGGTATACTACTCCTCTCTAGTGCGTTCTCTCTCTCGTTTGTTTTGTCTTTCCCCTGTTCCACTTCGAGTCTCTCTCCTGCGCCCTTCCTGGCCTACCTCAAGTTTTCCTTCACTATTCCCTTCCTGTATCATTGTTTCATTATTTTGTTCGTTTGTGCTCCTGTTTTGTGCAGACACGTTGAGTTATTGCCTCCGTGTGTTTTTGGTTCTTTGGCTTCTTTATTTTGTTCGTTTGTGCTCCTGTTTTGTGCAGACACGTTGAGTCGTTGCCTCCGTGTGTTTTCCGTTGGGATTTTCAGAGACATATTCTCTGCTTTTATTTTCTGCGTTTCCCGCTCCTCGCAGAGGCCTCAGTTCACCGTTTGTGTTTGGAGTTTGCTCCTGAGCCCATCAAACAAAAAACCCCGTGGGTCCTCTGTAGTCAGTGGACCCACGTTACAGAAACAGGCGATAAGCAAACAAAACTTGAACGTACCATGAAACAACCAAGAACAACCAAGAATATCCGACGAAGGACATGGGAGACTCAGGGGCTAATATACACAGAACTGAAAACAAGGAACAGGTGATGACAATGAAACAGGGGCGTGGTAGATAATAGGGAATCACGGAGACAAACGAGCAGGGCGGGGTGAACGGGCAAGGAACACCGACACGAGGGAACCCGGAGTGACAGCTAAGGAAGGGGGGCACGGCCATACGTGACAGGGAAAGAAAGAAATTTAAATCTTATATATAATTAGTGTCATTTAATCCCATGCATGCAGCTCAGACTGAGAATTTACATCAGTCTTAATCAGCATGAGATTTCTCTTTCTCCTTCCAAAGTATACTGCTCACCATAGCTGTAGTAAAATCGGGTAACCATACTATTAGGTATGCTAATGCATGATTTTCTGACCCAGTTTACAAAGTTATTTAGTAGTACCCAATTTTATTTGAGTATCCAGTTGTGTTGTGCTGTAATGTGCTCCAAGCCCCTTACAGTTCAGTGTGACACTGAAAGCTACAGGAGGTTATAGGCATTAAGCTGTGAACCCTAAGAAGGGCCTTAGGAAATCATGATGTGTAAGGAGTTTCAAAGGGAAGATGACCCGGTCAACGGGAAGTTGAGGACCGCAGTGTTAGACTGATAAAGGAGAAGTACAACATACCGGTGTAGGACCGCATCCCTTTGAACAGATATTCTAATATGTTGAAACAAATGGAAAAGTCATGTCTGCTTGAACAGCAAAATCATGTTTGCTCGAACAACAACACCATGTAAGGTATAGAAGAAGATCTAAGCGTTTGGGGGCGGAGAAATCGTATATAAAGACGGCATGTACAAACACTTGTTTGGTCTCTCTGATGTAAATGTTAGGATGTGAGATCCCCAGAGATATCTCTGTTTTAATAAAGGCCTTTTTGGTATTGCTATAATTTTGGTATGGTTGTTCCTGCTATCTCCTTCCCATCAAACGAACGCGCTGGGCTAAAGTGGTAGATAGAAGTTTAAAGCCCTCAACAATTGGTGACCTTCCGACGTGATGGGAAGAGAGATTTTTGGAACACGTCTTCTAAAATACCGTTAGTTCGTCCGAGCCGGCTCAATTAAAGGTAAAGCAGTATACCTGTTACAACAAAATTTCTGCACATTTGTATAATTCCAAATTGTGATGAACTAATGGTGTTTGTTCGATGCTAAATTAAATAGCAATTTTTTAATTTTTATTATCTTTTTTGGTTTGGTTTAAAAGGTAAAATATATGGTTTAAAAGGAAAAAGGGTTTCAGTCCCTAAAAGGAAAATATAGGGTTAGAGTCCCTACCGGCCTAATAAGTGTTTCAAACCCTCCCGTTTGCCTGACGAGGCGACGGTAAGACCGAACGGCGTTCTCGAGTCAGCTGGGTCACGGGCGTCCCGGGGGCTTGAGGTACCCCCAAAATTGCCCAGTTTCGGACCAAGAACCTGTATTGATTGAGGGTGGTAAACCTTACGGTGTCAACAGAACCCTCAGTCTAGTACAGGGGTGGCCAACCCGCGGCTCGCGAGCCGCATGCGGCTCTTTGCCTGGTTTCATGCGGCTCCCCAGCCGGTCCGCGGGCTCACCTGCACAAACGGGGCGACACACTGCTACATTTTCGTGGTGCGCGGTTAGTTTACAAGCCTAGCGAGCCGCTAATACTTTTTAAACCGGCATAGTGGAAAACACGCATTTGACTGTCTTCACAGCTAATAATTTACACTCGCTCGGTAATGCCCACAGCTTCCCCACAGGAGAGTGCCACCAAAACTCAGGGACAAGTAAAAGGAATCTATTCAGTGGTTAATGTAGAAACAAGAACAGTCCAAATAGTTAAAACCCCCAACAAAGAGTGTAAAAAAACCCATGCAAATTCAGTCATTCGACAAGATGAGCGCAAGGAGGGGGGAGAACTGTGACCAATGAGGAAGTGAATCTGAGCACTCTGAAGAGACTGACAGAGAGGAAGTGGTGAACAACATTATAACACACTGCACACAGAAGACAGGCAGGCGAGCAGAGGTAAAATAAATAAATAAAATAAAAAACGTGCTAATCCTGCTAAAGGAATTAAACTAGGAAAGACAGAGAAGGGAGTTAAGGGACCAAGAAAAAGGGAAATAGACAATAAAAGTAAGTCAGGCCGTGGGGTAAAGTGTTAACTGCGTGTTAGAAGGGACTGGGTGGAGATAGTTATAGATGGCGCACACACCGGGATAAGCGAAGTGAGTAAGTGACGTAGACATGCCAGAGTGAAACGGTGATGTATTTGGCAAGTTAAACTAGATAAGTTGACAGCAGGAAAGATATTGGCTTTGGGAGACTTTGTTGATGCACTTTGTCATACATTTGACTTTGTCATACATTCATTGTATAGTTCTGCCTTCATTTGCCATCTCAGCTGTTTCTAGTTTATATCTCATTATTGTCTGGGATTTAGTTCCTGGTTTTCTATGTTCTGATCGTGGGTTATTGTGTTTGTGAACTTGTGTTTTTTCCCTCTGTTACTCTGGTCAGTTGGGTCATAAGTTTGTTTAGGTAAATGTTTAGAAGCTTTGCCGGCATTGGATTTTTACTGGTTCATCTAGCCTCCTTGTTCTTAGTTTGTTTTGATGTCTGGTTATTACTGAAAGTATGATAGATGTTCATGAATTATTAGTGTTTGCATCTGCCTGTCTAGCAGTTTTGTCTTCGGTTTAGGTTACTACATGTTCAGTCTGGTTTTGTTACTAAGGTTCTGTTTTGTTTCTGTATCGCTAGTTGCTTTAGTTCCTATGTTGTTTTCCTAAGTTAACTAAACTCAAAAGTTTTGCTGTAACCGATTACCTAAGAAATGTTAAGTTCATGTAATATAATTTTTAAGTACAGTTAACTTAAAAAAAAAAATAAAACTTTAAATAAAATATATAAGTTTAGGAAAATCTTAATTTTTAAGATATATATATATATATATTTTAAGTACTGCATACTACAATACTTTTAGTAATAATTATATAATAATAGAATTTCCCCCAACTTAACCATTTTTTTTTTCATTTTTGTGGCATTTGGCAGACGCTCGTGTCCAGAGCTACTTACATTTTATCTCAGGTGAGCAATTGAGGGTTGGGGCACCTCAGGGGCACCTCAGTCATGGCTTCAGGTCTGGGAATCAAAACTTAAAACATAACAAAAAGTTAAGACAGCGCAAAACCTTAATGCTGGGTTTACAGTGTAGTTTTCCCGCACCAGCCACACTGTCCACCATGTTTGTTCAAAAATCACAGTATG
The DNA here is from genome assembly GCF_052324685.1 of Brachyhypopomus gauderio. Lineage (NCBI taxonomy): Eukaryota > Metazoa > Chordata > Actinopteri > Gymnotiformes > Hypopomidae > Brachyhypopomus > Brachyhypopomus gauderio. The sequence goes on along the minus strand of NW_027506938.1, from coordinate 81,621 downwards.
CTAATTAGATGGTTTTAACCAATAGGCATGCAGGAGCGCATTGTGTCAGACGCTCGGCAAATATTAAATGAAAAACAATGAGTTTAGTGATTGTCTTCACTTGAAAATGTTGAGCTTATTGAGATTAAAACTTGAATATCGTTGTATGAACTTTAATGTTTTAAGCCGTTTGAACTGTTTTGCAGTTTTGCTTACAAATAGAATAATTGTAATGAGTTCACCACACTGTCAGGGAATACAGTGTGAAGTTACTGTTTAAGTTAAGTGCTTTTCATTATGCAGCAAGCACAACTCACCTGCTACATGAAGTACCCCTCACTAGACATAATGGAGCATTAGGTGAGGCCCTCTGTTAAATGGCCAGTACGTGCAGCATCCGCCATTTCTAGTCACATGGTTGGATAAGTCAACTCCCACAAGTTATCTGAGCCAAGCAGCATACATCTGGGTGTCCCAAACTGGTATACACCCAGGGTCCCAACGCTCACACATTAACTGGTTTAGAAAAGTGTGTACGCAAGCAGTGTACGCGTACAGGGGCCCGCCCCAGACTCCTCAATATGTTCCCTATCTGCAACAGGGGTGGGAGTACCCACCAATGAGATTTAACTCAAGTTTAAGAGGGAGGGGTTAGGCAAGGGGCAGGGGTGGTCAGGGTTGTCCTGGCAACTATGGTCGTGGCATGTCGGGTGGATGTTTCTTTGTGGGCAGGAGTGTCACTGGTTCGAGGGAGTGTCCTCAGAACGCCATTGGACAAGGGAGGTCCAGAAGTCCGTATGTACCAGCACCAAACCCTTCAGTGGCCTCAGGGTTGTTCCCCTTGGAGAGTGTGGAGTTAACCAGTGGGCATGACGGGGCCCAGATGAGAACTCTGACAGCAAAGCTGCGACAGACCCCATGCTGTCCCTCACTGTCTGTACTCAAAGGTTGTCATTTCTGGTTGAAACAAAGGAGCAACTCATTCAGCAATCAACTGCATTTTACCCGATGCTGATTCTGTGACTGTTATACCGAATATCAAAGTCTGCATAAAACTGTCTGTCTCTGTCTTTTCAGGTGTCTGATGAATCGGATGTGGGCTATGGCCGATGCCTTGACACAAGCTCGCCCTCATGACATGAAGTATCCGCTCCTGAAAACCTAGCCGACCAGTTTTTTATCTTTGTATTTGCAGAATGTATTAAAGTGTTGTGATATTGTTGCATTTAATCACAAAAGAGGGGATTGAACAGGGTACCCGCGGGTCCTTAAAAAGTCTTAAAATGTCTTAAATTTAGTTTTCCATATTCAAGGCCTAAAAATGTCTTAAAATGTCTGGAATTTTATGAGGGGAGGCATTAAATTATTATAAGTGTGTGTTGTTCAGTTGTTCTGGCGCGATGTGAACTTTGCCGAATCTAGCGCTAATGCAGAAAATAACCGCTCCAGGGTCCTAGTGCCAGATTCCTAGCGTTGAAGTATACGGCCTCAACAACGTCAACAATTTTCGTTCGCCAAACCCCCCCCCCCCCCCCCCCCGTCAACAACTCTCGTTCGCCACCCCTCCCCCCCCCCTCGTCAACGATGTGGAACACACCTGCATCCCCGGTAATAGTATTATTTTTTCTTGTGAGAGGTATTAAAAAGGTCTTAAAAGTCATTGAATTTGAGATTTAAAAATGTGCAGATACCCTGTTGAAGGAATATTTAGTCTTCTTATGTCTGCAGTAAACTCTGAACATTATGTTCTTCGCATGTTCTCTGTGACCCCTGCCCCCTATTTCCAGAGGTGGGCAGTAACGAAGTACATTTACTTAAGTACTGTACTTAAGTACAGTTCTTGAGTATTTGTACTTTACTTAAGTTGATTTTTTAAAAAATACTTATGACTTTCACTTCACTACAGTTGAATAACAAATACAGTACTTATCACTCCACTACATTTCTGTCCAGCTCTCGTTACTCGTTACTTCCACACACAACTCTCCTCCCCTCCCCCGATAGTATTTTCACAGGTGACAGCCTATCAGCAATCAAGGATGTGTCTGTGAGGTGTAAAATCAAGTTCGGTGTCGCTAGTCGTTCTTTTCCTAAATAACAGCAACATGAACGGAGACGGCGGTGATGGAGCATGCCAGGGTTGCCAACTTTTCAAGATCGCTTGGAGGGAGATTTGAACCTGGACTTGGTGGCGAGTGTAAATTGTTGATCGGGGGGTGGCGAATGTTACCGGGGCGGTGAAGAATGGACACAAATTAAGTATTATATCGCGATCGCCGGTGGTTGATAGATATAGATCAGAGGTAAATAAACTAGATTTTTTTTCGGCGTGAGATATCGGAACTGTAGCGTGAGAGCGTGTGAAAACGGTCAAGTGCGTGTGTCTCACGCTCAATGCGTGAGAGCTGGCAACCCTGGCATGCTCTTTTGCACCCATGGCCATATCTCAACAAAATGTTCCAGTTTTCTGAACGGATGAATCATTCCTATCGTTTTAAATGCATGCTTTGTTTGCCAAAAACAAACTATCACTGCATACCAAAATTCACCGTCCCACCTGAGGAAGTATATTACGGTATGCAGCCTAAATGTTTTGATAAGTGACTATGTAGTCAGAGGAGCTTTGCAGTAAGGCTAGTGAAATGACTTTGCCTGCTCACTCCACTGCTAGGTCTGCTAGGATCACTATAAATAATGTTAACATTATATTGGCAAGTAATTCAAACTACGGAAACATCAATAAGGGAAACCGTGTGGGTTAATCGAATCTTGTCAATAATGTTTCCATTCTAATGTCAGTGTAGAATTAATGTCAATAATTCTAATGTGGCTGTGATTTCTAGTTTGAAAAGAGTTTGTTAGCATGTTGGGTGGCATGGAGTTGGTGGGCTTTAGCCATACTGCAAAAGGTTGTAGCAAGGTTAGACTACCAAGATGCCACACTGCTAATTTTACTTTGTCTTTGTTTATATTGACTGTAGCATAATGTTGTATTGGATGACTGAATACCTAACTAGCAAAGAGAGAAAACCGTCATTTTATTATTGACTTTTAATATGGTAACATAATTTGCTTAAACAGGTTAGGCTAGGCTAATCAGTGTATTGTGGTTTTAGAAAATGTTTTTGTTCCTTAAACTAAAGTGTAGGTTAAACTTTTCTGCTACCACTACCTGAATGATGTACATCATTGGAATATGCCTTATGGATTATTATCAAAGACTGTATGAATATTATGCCCAAAGAGGATTTGGTAGGATGTATAATACTTTTAAACTATAACTTTTTTACAAATGTGACGGAAGGTGTAATTTAATACTTAAGTATTTTTAAAAGCAAGTACTTCAGTACTTTCACTTAAGATTTTGAACATGCAACTTTCACTTGTATCGGAGTAGCATTTGACCAGTGGTATCTGTACTTTGACTCAAGTAATGAAATTGAGTACTTCGTCCGCCTCTGCCTATTTCACACCTCTCCCCCTCCTTGTGAAAGTTCTCTATGTACCCGAGACAGGCTTATCATTTCCTCTCAAGGTGTTGTGCTTCCCGTCCGCTATGCTACATACAGAAGAGTTATGTTCTGTCTGTACAAACACGCCTGCGTGAGAAAGAATGTGTTTGTTTCCATATATGGTAGAATTTATTGCCTATGTTAGAATAGCATTGAGCCCACCCTGCTGCTTGCATGCACAGGGGTGGTCTGTGTATGTATAAATGAGAGGAGTGCCCTTTCATCTGTTGAACACTTTGGATACAGCCTGCCTGTGTGAATAAACTCCTCCTATTTACAAGAGAGCAGTTTGTTCCTCATTTGTTCCGAGCGCGCTCCGCCACACACTTCTCTGCAGAGTGTTACTACCAAATTGAAGAGTTATTACTAGGTGATCCTCCGTGATCCTCCGCTCATTGCTGAACACAAGAAAGGTGCTTTCTACAGAGAAACAAACATACCTTTACACTGTCCCCATGTGGCCAGTTCCTCATATCAGACTGCACCTGATAACCTCTGCGGAAGAGACATTTTTTGAACTAGGAGCTACTGTGTTATGTAGCCCTCTAGGACTGGTGATCTCCACGGAAGGGTCTCCCACAGTTCACATCTTCTGGAGCCAGACTCCTGCACTGCGAGGGGCGTCCACTCTGTGTTCATGGCCTAGAAGCTGTGGATTACTCTTATTGGTCCCTGCGTCCTGCCACCCGACCCACTGCATGTTCCTTTGTTTTATGACCCAATATGGGATCTAGTTTATGGGGAGGAATTTGAGGAATAGCTACAGTATCAGCTATGGGAGATTGCAACCAGGAGCATATTGGTGACACCTGAGGGTATGATTAGGATACACTGGTATGATTAGGGGAGCCACTAGCTAAGGATTGGGTAATAACTAACATTCTATGTGTGAGCTATGCTAAGTCTTGTAATACTTGGTTTATTAAAACAATGTCATTTGTCAAAGTTACTCTAATGTGATATGTTGAGCAGATTCCATGGGAGAGAATGCTGTGATCATCTTGACCATAACTTAATTTTAGATCAGATACCAGCTTCTCTGTGGTCAGAGGGACCTCATGACGATGGCCTTATCTCACAGCCACCAGCTGCGTTTGAGACACGGGCAGATTACCCTAGATGTTTCTGAAACACCCTCTTGTGTTTCAGAAAAAAGGGGGGCAGCAAGGTGCTGATGTATTTCTGGGTAACACATTCAGGTAAAACTGGGTAGTACAATCAGCACAGAGGGCTGAGTTTTTTGGCTGTTATTGCAGCACTAAGGTGGGTGGAAGGCAAGGAAGTTAACATCTGTACACACTCTGCGTACGTGGAAGGAGTGGTTCATGTAGAACTCTGTACAAAGAGAGTAGGTTACACCACTTCAGGAGGTAAATTCATTAAATGTTAAGAAGATGTAAAAGGTGTTGTTACTATTGGTAAGAGTTGCTATCATTAAATGTTCAAGTTATCAAAAGGGGGCAATTTAATACAGAGTTAATGCAGCTGCGGATGTGGCTGCTAAAAAGAGGCAGGATATGTTACAGGAGCCCATCAGATGGTTTGCAGGGCAGAGGACAGTGGTCTCCTCTGCCATAGGATTCAGAGCTACGTAAACTACAGGAAAAATGTGATTAAACAAAGGTGGTAAATGGGGTAAGGAATCTGGGGAGGACCTAATGGGAGACCGTTTTTACCAAGTCAATTGATTTAATCAGTGTTATCGGAAGCACACGGGGCAGCAAAAATGAAGGAAAATGTGTCACTGGTCACATCCATACTTAACTGACTTAATAGCAGACTGGACTGAAAATGTGAATATTTGTAATGCACATAACTTGTGTTTTAAAACCAGGTTTAGGCAAGTTTCCTGGGCAATAGGAGCCAGGAGATCCAGACTGACTACATTGACATGTTAATACCATACGGGGACTAAGGTATTTGTTAGTGGTCGTGGTCAAATTCTTATGTGGGTCCTGCTGAAGGTCATCAAAAGGAAGTGGTCGGAACCCAGGTGGACCAGTCCATTCAAAGTCGTCGAGAGGACATCACACGCCGTCCGACTGAGAGGCAGAGGAGAGACGTGGTACCATCTCAGCCAGTGCCGAGCATCAGAACCACCGCTGGAGCGCGCAGAGATACGGAGCTCACAATAGGGTCACAATACCACCTTAAGTGAAGCACCAGGGGCTCTTCAAGGTAAAGTCCACCTTGCCCCCAACGAGGGAAAAGGAATGGAAGTTGGGGTCGGCGAAGAAAAAAAACAGAACATACTTCGTGGGTCACTTACATTTTAATAAAAGAGGTCTTGAGTTGGGTGCTCTTCTTTTCTTAATACCGGTACAGGTGTTGTGTGGAGTGTGACCAACATTTATATTTTGTTTGGCCTTTGGCATTGTTAAAAAAAAAAAGAGTTAAATTGTTCAACAGGGGACTGCCCACTGTATAGATGCCTTGCTTTTATTATTCTTTATTTCTATTGTATTAAACTGTGCTTGTCGTAAGGTTAAAAGGAGTGTAGGAGTATGAGGTTGAGAGCATACATGATACAGACACCCTCTCTTTTCACTTAAAAGATAAGAGGTTCCAGCATCCTATAGTGTTGCAATTGCAGTACAACATTAGGCAGGAAGTCAAATAAAGATTTAAAAAATCAAAGTAATGTAGTAACAAAGCAATAATTTGGATTGGATTGGGTCTTGGGTTTTTGTTTTGCCTTAGCGCCGGACGGAGAACCAAGTATAAGGGGTTTCGGGGTTAGAATCAAATTCACTTGTGATAACAATAGGCGATACCCACCGGGAACTTTAGACTAAATTAGAGTAAATAAAAAGGGGGTGACCAAAATAGTTCATTGGGTTGGGCGAAGGGCTGATTGGGTATACCCGCCCTTCAAGCACGAAGGTGTCAAGAAAAACTATTGGTCACCCACAAATTAGAAATAGGATAATGAGTCCACTGAGACTGTTAGGACTGACGTCCTAAATGGCTAAGATATTGTGCGGCCGTGGTATCAGTAGAAGGTGTGATAATACTGCTGCTGTTAATACATAGACCACAAAACCACAACAGCACGAGGGTAAAAAAGCGTAACAGATGGTTGTATTAAAGACTATGGGGTATAGAATTAGAATATGTTCTGGGAGAGACCACTGCGTGGACATTTGATGTCTGCTGCGTTATTAAATGTCAGGGGGAGGATGCTACGTATAGGGGATCGGATGTGTATCTATATTGGGATCCTATTAATGATAACTGCTGCTTTGAAGGTGGGACAGCTGACATCCCTTGTTGTTCATCATGGCAACAAGTGGTATTGAGCAGTTGTTTATTACCTGTCACGGTGAGGCGGCCCCCTACCGGCCGCCTCCGTCCACAGCGGCTGTTGTTGTTGTCTGGTGACGTCATGTGCGTCCCTCAGGTGGGCGGAGCCCGTGATCCGTATATGTCTTGTCTTTGTACCAGTTGACCGCTGGTCATTATATCCTTAATTTGGAGTGCACAGGTTTTAGGTTTGCACACTTTCTATTAAACCATCGTTTTTCCCTAAGACTTGGTGTGATCGCTTCCTTTTTGTTGCTCACCCCGCCCGTCACATTACCACTCATAATAAACATAACAGAACCTGGCTTACAAGGCATCTGCGGATCGGATTATACTAAATGGTCTCCCCAGCAAATTTTAGAATTAAGTACAAGCTTTTCAGGCGATAACGTGTGGATCGCGGGTCAGGCAATTGAGACAGGTATGGAGAACTGCGTAGCATGTGCAATGGCCTGACCTAAATTAATGGTATTACCGGCTTCAATATTTCCAGAGGACGATCTCATAGGCTATGGTTGTATGATTAGTCTAACTAAGGGGAATACAAAGGGTAACTGTACTACATTTACTCTTTCAATCTAAGGGAAGGAACTTTAGGCCTTGGGAACAGAAAACCCAATTACAGGATGGCTGGACAAACATTTTGGAAAGTATAAAGCTCTGATCATGTTGGCTCTCACTTCAGTTGCAGTATTTTTGGCTAAAATAGTTACTTGTGGATGTTGTTGTACTCCATGTATAAGAAGTTTAGCAGAATGCTTTATCAGCACTATGATTGAACAGAGGGATCCTCAGGGAACAAGCAGGTATGATGTCACTGTTGTATTACGGGGAGTCAGATGAGAGGATAACAGTGGAAAATATGATTGTAATCTATTATCAGAGATTAAAAGGGGGTTGAGAAAATAAGTTTTTGCTTAGCAATAACATTAGCAAAAGTATATTTTGCTCATCAATGAAATGGATATTAAAATTAGATATATAATTATTAATTAGATAAATAATTGCTGCCTTAAACTATTAGTTTATACGTAATCTTAAGAAGGGCCTCACAAGGGGCCATATAGCATATTGTTGCATCAGAGAACAGTTTGGTCTATAGGGAGTGAAGTGTCTGTAGAATATGTTCTATACTGATAAGCTCCACAGAATGTCACTTGCACCAACTGCCTGTAAGGACACCCTATTAGGTTGGGACACAGTGGACATGAAATAATGCAGAGTCATGCATGTAGGTTGAGAACTCTAACTATGACCATGCAAGTGGACTGAAAGGGTGGGGCCATAGTATATAAACCTGCTTGTTACCAGTTTACTTCGGATCTCTCTGATGTAAAAGAGAATTGTTTGGAATGTGGGAGATCCCCAGAGATATCTCTGTTTTAATAAAGGCCTTTTTGGTATTGCTATAATTTTGGTATGTTGTTCCTACTATCTCTTTTGCATCAAACGAACACGCTGGGCTAAAGTGGTTGATAGAAGTTAAAGCCCCAACAGGTTCTGACCCGCAGGAGAAAGAGAGATCATATTACACCTGCACTCCACTCACTGCACTGGTTACCTGTCAGCTTTAGAATAGATTTTAAGGTTCTAGTCATGGTTTTTAAATGTCTTCATGGTCTTGCTCCTCTTTACCTCAGTGAAATGATGGTTAGATATATTCCAGTCAGGTCTCTGATGTCTTCAAACAGTAATCTACTGGTGATTCCTAAAATCTGATTAAAGATTGGCGAGGGTGATTTTAGACACTATGACCCAAAGCTCTGGAACTCTCTCAGAAGCATTTCATCCCTAAACAGCTTTAAGAAGAGTCTCAAAACCTTCCTGTTTTGATCTGCTTTTAGTTAAGAAACCCTAAATCTGAAATCCCTAAATCATCATTATTTACGTTATTCACTTTATTACATTATTTTATTGTTTGTTTCCTTTTTATCTTTAATTTCTCTTTTCCTTTTGTCTCCTTATCTTTGCTTCCTTTTAATGGTTCTTTTTTATTTATTCTGTAAAGCACTTTGAGTTGCATGTATGCATGAAAGGTGCTTTACAAATAAAGGTTATTATTATTGTATAATTGTAATACACACAGACTGAGTTGAGGTTTTTGTGATCAGTAATTATTAATTGTTAGTGGACTACTGCTCCCTAGTGAGAACAAACTACCAACTACAAACCTCATTTGTTATCTCCTACACCACATATGTCAAAGTCAAGGCCCGCGGGCCAGATCCGGCCCGCGAATTGATTATCTATGGCCCCCTGGATGATATTTAATTACTATTAGAACCGGCCCGCAGGCCACAGCCGCCCGATGGTGTTTTGCACGCACAAACACTACATTCCCCACAATGCAATGGTAGCTCGCGAAGTCACTGCAGCGCACACAAGCGGCGAGGGTCTGCGCGGCGAAAATGACGTAATCGCAGTGGCTCCGCCCGTGCGCGAGGGTGTCGCATGCTGTCGATTCGCAAGGTAGTGCACCTCTCGAATTTTGTAACTTCGCGCACCAGTTAAACTTAATTAAGTTAAATATTTATACATATAGTCGAAATAATTCGCTTTTTTATTCACATTATTTAATGGTTGTTTATTTTCAAAACGCCCAATCTTAACGTCTTCACATTCTCTCATGTTTCGTCCTGGAATTACAAGAGGCTCGTATTTGTTAACCTAATACAAGAGAACTGTTCAGTTAGACAGATATTTGTTGTGAAACGAAGTAGTTACAATTTCAAGCATTTTCAAGTACTTTAGCCTAAATTCCAGCACTTTTCAAACCTTTATTACTTTATTCATTTAATGTACAGGACATGTTTTCTTTGAAGGAAGTTTGTTTTTATCTGTTTGCTTGTTGAAAAATGTTTTCACTTGAAATTACTGACAGATCCATAAGAAAATATTGCTTTATTCATTTAAGCATTAAATAATATACACTGTATTAGGTCTTGGTTCAATAGGCTATGTGCAATCATTTCAATATGTTTTAATAAACATTGAACCAGTCCGGCCCTCGGCTTGTAGCAAATTTGGTTTTTTGGCCCTCGGTGTATTTGACTTTGACATCCCTGTCCTACACAAACAGCTCCACCCCCCCCTTACCCATCTGTACAAGGAAATTAACTCTGGTATTTACTTCTTTCTGCTTTATTTCTGAAAGGAGTCTAAACTCCCTCTGCTGGATCAAGGTCTATATTGACTGATTCTCTCCTGTGCTACTGTGTTTATGACAGAAGACCTAAATATGAAAGTGATGTTTGGGCAAAAGGAGACATTACAGACTGTAACTAAACTGTAAAAACTAAGGCAGTGTTAGCTGATGTTCCCCTGATTCAATAATGTTTGTGAACTGGCGCCATCTGGTGGAAATATCGTAAAGGTTTTCATCTTTTTGACTTCTTTACACAGTCCCCTCCTCCCTATAAACAGCTGCCCGTTTAAGCAAGTAAACCTTGGACTACCACACCTGTCTTGACTCACGTCTGTCATAAATGTTTAGATAATCTCTAAACTCTGGCATCAACTCCTTATACTCGCTAACCTGGATGAAGAACTACACTTAGCCTACGGAATTGACGTTTAGGCAGAACGATCTATTACAGCAGCTGTTGGAGGAAATGGCTGCTACAAACATTCTGTCAGAAGAAGAGTTTTCATGTCCTGTGTGCTGTGACATCTTCAGGGATCCTGTTGTACTGTCATGTAGCCACAGTGTGTGTAAAACCTGTCTGCAGCGGTTCTGGGAAATCAAGGGATCTCAAGAATGTCCAGTTTGTAGGAGAAGATCTTCTAAATCCAACCCTCCCCTTAATCGTGCACTAAAGAACCTGTGTGAGTCTTTTCTAGAGAGCAGGAGTCAGAGATCGTCTGCTGGGTCTGAGGTTCTCTGCAGTCTGCACAATGAGAAACTCAAAGTCTTCTGTCTGGAGGACCAACTGCCTGTGTGTGTAGTGTGTCAGATTTCAAAGGCACATAAAACTCACGACTGCTGTCCAGTAGATGAAGCTGTGTGTGACTTTAAGGTATGAAACATACTATATATATATTTATCTGTAATATCTGTTTTCCTCCATGGTTTAGATTATTTTGAAATGAATGTTAAACAGGCTAGATTAAACCTGTCAAGGGATGGGATTTGAGAGAATTAAATCAAACCTTCACAGTTACACATACTGTAAATATATAGTAAATATATAGTATTACTAATTTACAGTAAATGAAACTTGGTCAAAGAGTAAACGTGGCTTTCTTTTCATTCTTGACATTATTTTGTAATCTCTATAATCTCCAATACAGATACAGACACTGAGATTAAATCCTGTAAGACTCGTACTGTCCTCTGCCATTTTTACAGAACAAACTCAAGACCTCACTGGAGTCTCTACAGCAGCATCTGAAGGTCTTAGAGGAACATAAACAAGTCTGTGAGAAAACAGCAGCCCACATTAAGGTGAAAGGTCACTCTGAGTTCTGAATGGTGCTGTGATCACTGTCCACGTACACCATAATGAAACACACACATTTGGACAGTTTATATTTCCTCATCATCTCCCATTCCAGTATCAGGCCCAGCATACAGAGAGGCAGATAAAGGAGGAGTTTGAGAAGATCCACCAGTTTCTAAGAGATGAAGAAGCAGCAAGAATAGCTGCACTGAAGGAGGAAGAGGAGCAGAAGAGCCACATGATGAGGAGGAAGATTGAGGAGATGAGTGGAGAAATAGCATCTCTTTCAGATCAAATTAGAAACACAGAGAAGGAGATGGAAGCTGAGAACATCCCGTTCTTACTAGTAAGAATCACTCAATCTGTCTCTCTCTCACTTAAACACACGTACAAAACATGATAAATGCACCAATGTAAGTGAAAAAGAATCACTCATTGGCCATCTTGACACTACTTCACACACACACACACACACACACATATAAAAGTACAAGTAAAAGGTTTTGACTTTTGTTGTATGTGTATGTGTCAGGGTCTTTAGACACATTGATTTTATATCATATAAGGAAAAGGGATATTTGACAGTCATATTATAATTGCATTTCAATTTCTGTGTACAATTGTCACTTTGTTTCCTTCTCAGAACGTATCGTCCACATTGAAACAGTAAGTGATTATTATTTCTGTTTGATCTCCATATTTTTACACATTGATTGTTCTGATACATTCAGATCTTCAGTCTGTGGTCTCTGTTATTTCAGAAACATGATATATGAAGAAGGAATAAAAATGTTATATATTTAGGAATAAAAAACAAACTGATATTGACAGTAACGGGGTGACAGAAGCAGCAGACGTGGATTATGGTGCCATGGAATCTTTAATGTCAATCACATGCAGTGTAATAAAACACAGCCACACACACAGCAATGACAATTACACACAGTGAAATAAAACACAGCCACACACACACACACACACAGTGTAATATAACACACACATGGATAGTCAGAGGAAGATAAACACTTAAGGTGTAAAGTTCCTGACTTTGCAGTCAAAGGGCAGCAACAGAAGAAAATACTCGCAGGTTCACTCCCCTACGCTCAAGGAATACACAGAGATGACTGGCAGAACCTGTGGGCTGAAGTAGGAAGTGAGGTGATGACAGACAGGTGTCAGTGATGATGGAGTATGTGGGTGAATTAGAAAGGGGCTGTGTAGAGAAATGTGTGGAATGTGAAGTGGGCGGCTCCCCTTTGGGGAGATTGCTGCGGTTTGCGGGAGTATATTTATATTATTTACGTTGATACCCAGCGTTAAGATTAAATCTAGGGCATGATTTCGATAATGTGTAGGTCCTACACATTTATTAGAGTTAAATAGTCACCAGATTGAGTCCACGTTTCAGTTAGACATAGAATATCAATTTTCATCTAGTGGTATAAGTAACATTGGCCAAAACGTTCAAAATGCCAAATTACATTTGTATGCAGATGATAGTTATTTACTGTTCAGCACCAAACTTTGCAAAGTCTTTTCAATATCTTCAGTCAGCTTTTGATCAAATACAAGATCAATTATATCACATGAATCTTGTATTAAATGCTGGAAAAACTAAACTTGTGTTTTTCTCTAAGTCAAAAACACAAACAGCTAAAGTGTCTGCACTGTCAGGACTGACCCCGGAATCGCTCCTCCTGTCGCCACAGGAGGAGACTCACGAGCCAGTGCTCGCTCCCGAGCCAACACTCGTTTGTGGACCAGCGCTCGCGCACAGACCAACATTAGTTCACGAACGCGTTCACAAACACGCAATCAGCAGTGATGACCTGCAGCTGTTCGCCTCCCTATTTAAGGAGGACGACTGCAGAGTCTCATTGCTGAGTTGTTTGTTGCTGTCTCCACGCGCTTTCAGCCAGCCTTCTCTTGGTGTTCAATGTGTCTTCGTTGCACTTGCCTTATTCGCTGTTTTCCCTGTCGTTTCCGAGTTCGCTCACCACTTCGCTACTTCTGGCCAATCTCAAGTTTTCCAGCCCTGTTGTTTCTCTATCTAGTTTCGTTTGTTATTTTGGGAAGGGTTTTTTGTTTGCTCCCCGTTGTGGTTTGAGAGCCAGCTACTTCCCCTGGCGTCTTCAGTTTGTGTCTTTTTTTTTGGTTTTCTCGCGTCGAGTATTCCGCAATCTTTTGGTTTCTCTTTCTGTTTCGAGTTTCCCTCCGTTCTTCCCTTTCACGGAGGTATTTTCTTTTGGCGCTTTTCCCGCATTCCATTTGGCGGAGGTTTCAGTTCACTGTTTTATTTCGTGATCGGCATTTGGGTCTTCCCGGTTTAACATTACACGCGTTGTGTGCGGGTTCGCATTCCAACACGTAACATGCACCAAACTTGGTCAACAGATTCAACTAGTGTCAAGTTTTAAATATCTGGGTTTCTTAATTGATAAGTTATCTTTTAAACCTCATATCCAGCATTTAATTTAATTTAAAAGCTGAGACTTGTATTAGATTTTTATTACAGAAATAAATCTTGTTTTTCTTTTACTGTAAAAAAAAAGAGGTTAGTTGAATCAACGTTTATGCCTATAATAGATTATGGAGATACATTGAATATGCATGCTCCTGTGCGCTGTTTGAGCATACTGGACAGTGTGTATCACAGTGCTTTGCATTTTATAACAAACTGCTGACCACTTAACCATCATTGTTTGTTGTATACAAAAGTGAATTGGACTTTGTTGCAGGTACAACGCCTTCTACATTGGTATATTTTTATTTATAAAGTGCTAATTGATAATCTACCTTATTATTTATCCTGTCTTTTGAATGGAAAGGCAGGGTTTGCTCAGTCTTCGCTCGAGTGAGTTTTTGCAACTTGTTATACCTAGAGCTGGGATAGACTGCCTTTAGCTTTGCTGTTCCATACACATGGAACCTGTTACAGATGGATATAAAAATCAAGGACATTGTTTCTTTGAGTAGATTTAAGACCCCGATAAGAGCAGTCGGGTCCAGATCATCTGTGTGTGTGTGTGTGTGTGTGTGTTACGACTACTCTAGGCAATAGCCCTAACAGAGAAAGGATATGGAGAGACTGTGATGGGGATAGTGAAAAGATTAGTGTTTTATTTACAATTGCTCAGGGATGTAACTTCAGGACACGACCCGATGCTCAAAATAATAAACTATGCATCTATAACCAAAACAATATCGACTACCTTACCCAAAGCCTGTTCAACAAAAAGTAAACAAAATACAATATCCTACCCTAACTTCCTATAACAAAACAAAGAGAACGGGATAAACAAAAAGTGTTGTAGTCCTTTCTTCCCGTTTGGGCCGTATTAACAGGCTTAAACTATTTACACAAATATTTATACATATATACACACATTATATTAGTGGTGGGACTTTAACGCGTTAATTTCGATTAATTAATTACATGGAAAATAACGAACTAAAAAAATTTACGCATTTTAACGCATGAGACACTTTTGCACCGTGGAATATTTCTCAGATTATATGGACGCACAATAAGATGAGCATTATGGAGATTACTGAAGAGGCTACGCTGGTGGATGGGAAATTTAAATATAAGAAACTTCCAGATGGAAGTACAAACCAAAATAGTGTTATTTGCACTTTATGTAGGAAGGAGTTCGCTTATCACAGGAGCACCTTCGTTACCACCTCAACGCAAAACATGTTGGGGCTAACCAGAGACCGTATATATAAGTGGACTGAACGACACGAGTGAAAAGTGAAGCCTCCGTGTGTCAGCTGCCTTCTAGTGGCTGGCTGCAGTACAACTTTTAACCCCGCCCATTCCCATGTAAGTGCCGGGCCGGACGAGAAACTTAGAATTTTTATTACACGTAAAAAAGTTTTTTGAGCAATTATATTTCGTCAGTTCTATAACACCCCATTGCGTTAGTGTCTCTCCCAGTGTTTTTCTGTACGATAAACAGATTTTGTAGAAGTTATTAAGTGTTATTTAAAGGGGTGTGGAGTTAAGGTGATTGACAATTAATAGCTGCGTTGGTTGACATTTAATACCAGACGCTCAAACGTGAACGTGCTCAACAGCAAAACTCTATCAAAACTCTCGACAGCAGTATTAAAACCTTTTACCTTTGTTTATTTTGTAAAACGTCAAAAGTGTCTATACTGGTGGGCGTATCCTAACGAATGTGATCAGAGTTGGGGCGGAGATACGGTCTCTGGCGGAGATACTGTCCTGCCTACCGGTTCTAATGCGCATGCTCTGGCTCCAATTTTCATCTACTGCGCAAGCGCATCCAAGATGGCAGCGTCCAGGACGCCATCTTGGTGGCTTCAAAAATTCACAACGGGAGTCAACGGTGACGTACTGTCCATTATACATACGGTCTCTGGGGCTAACGCGCAGGTCAGTAATGATAACTTAGCTGCTAAATGTATTCCTAGTGCGAACAGTGTCGCCAGTCAACACTCGACCACATGTCGGGGTTCAAATTAAGAAACAAAATGTCAAAGTCCACGACAGACAAATTGACCAATTCACTGGCGAGATGGATTGCTGTGGACTGTAGACCGCTCTCTGTGGTCGAAGGCTTAAGTAAGACGCGGCAAGTTTAAACGCCTCCGCCGCTCATGGAGGTTCACGCGAGGTGGGTGGAGTCGTCCGCTACGGTCACTCGCGAAAGTATAATCCATGCTTTACAAGAAGTGCTGCAAATTGCGTCAGCTGATGCAAGTTACGAACTGCAATCCAGCAGCTGTATGATGAGGAAAGGGAAGTAAAACAGGTTATTGTGAAGAGCGCCACAAATGTGGCTCTGACTGGGGATCACTGGACCTCTGTTAGCAACAAGAATGATCTTGGTGTGACAGCTCATATTATACAGTGGGGAAAATAAGTATTTAGTCAGTCACCAATTGTGCAAGTTCTTCCACTTAAAAAGATGAGAGAGGCCTGTAATTGACATCATAGGTAGACCTCAACTATGAGAGACAAAATGTGAAAAGAAATTGAGAAAATCATTTTGTCTGACTTTTAAAGAATTTATTTGCAAATAATGGTGGAAAATAAGTATTTGGTCAATAACAAAAGTTCATCTCAATACTTTGTTGTATATCCTCTGTTGGCAATGACAGAGGTCAAACGTTTTCTGTAAGTCTTCACAAGGTTGGCACACACTGTTGCTGGTATGTTGGCCCATTCCTCCATGCAGATCTCTTCACGTTTCATCTTCATTGCCCTTGCTGATGGAAGGAGGTTTGCACCCAAAATCTCACAATACATGGCCCCATTCATTCTTTCATGTACACGGACCAGTCGTCCTGGTCCCTTTGCAGAGAAACAGCCCCAAAGCATGATGTTGCCACCCCCGTGCTTGACAGTTGGTATGGTGTTCTTTGGATGCAACTCAGCATTCACTGTCCTCCAAACACGACGAGTTGTGTTTTTACCAAATAGTTCTACTTTGGTTTCATCTGACCATATGACATTCTCCCAATACTCTTCTGGAACATCCAAATGCTCTCTAGCAAACTTCAGACGTGCCTGGCTTAAGCAGGGGGACACGTCTGGCACTGCAAGATCTGAGTCCCTGGCGTCGTAGTGTGTTGCTGATGGTAGCCTTTGTAACGTTAGTCCCAGCTTTCTGCAGGTCATTCACTAGATCCCCCCCTTGTGGTTCTGGGATTTTTCCTCACCGTGCTTGTGATCATTTTAACCCCACGGGCTGAGATCTTGCGTGGAGCCCCAGATCGAGGGAGATTAGTAGTGGTCTTGTATGTCTTCCATTTTCTGATTATTGCTCCCACAGTAGATTTCTTCACACCAAGCTGCTTGCCTATTGCAGATTCAGTCTTCCCAGCCTGGTGCAGGTCTACAATTCGGTTTCTGGTGTCCTCCGACAGCTCTTTCGTCTTCACCATAGTGGAGTTTGGAGTGTGACTGTTTGAGGTTGTGGGCAGGTGTCTTTATACTGTTAACGACTTCAAACAGGTGCCATTAATACAGGTAATGAGTGGGGGAAAGAGGAGCCTCTAAAAAAAGAAGTTACAGGTCTGTGACAGCCAGAAATCTTGCTTGTTTGTAGGTGACCAAATACTTATTTCCCACCATTATTATTTTAAAAGTCAGACAAAATTATTTTCTCAATTTTTTTTCACATTTTGTCTCTCATAGTTGAGGTCTACCTATGATGTCAATTACAGGCCTCTCTCATCTTTTTAAGTGGGAAAACTTGCACAATTGGTGACTGACTAAATACTTATTTTCCCCACTGTAGATGATGAATGGAAGATCCAGTCATTTGCTTTGAGCATGCAGAAGACCACTTCTAGGCACTATGGAGATGCCTGTGGTAGAGGCAAAATATAAGGGAAAAATATACCATCTAAAATGGTATTAAAAAACATATTCTGATTTACTTCAGTTCTTCTTATTCTTCCAATATTCTGAGCAATGAGTGTGACATGGTGGGAGGAGAGACACTTCTGGACCTGGAGCGTCAGACACGAACAACGACCAACATTGGTCATAATGTGTGTGTGTGTGTGTGTGTGTGTGTGTGTGTGTGTGTGTTTTAATTGATTTTATATAAGATTGTTTGAAATTCTGGAATGTACTTTGCAATGTTGTCATTTGAGCTGCTGCTCGGTCTCTCATGGCCAGGTCTCCCTTGTAAAAGAGATATTGTATCTCAAGGGACTAACCTGGTTAAATAAAGGCAAAGAAATAAAAATAATAGCTTTATACATTTCCAGAGTTCATCACACACCAAAACAACCTGAGAAGGTGCCAGGAGCTCTGATCAATGTAGCAAAACATCTTTCCAACCTGAAGTTCAGAGTCTGGGAGAGAATGCAGAAGATTCTCCAGTACTGTGAGTTTTGGTGTTCTTTGATTAATTAGAGTAATTCTGTTCTCCTCACAATTAGAACTCTATAGAGAGAAAAACATTAACATTGTGTGTTTGGTACATGAACTATTCCAGTATTAAAGGCTGTATTAGTATAAACAGTGAGGGGGACGACCAGTTGACTGCTGGTCTGAGGAGAGACAGTCAGTCCATGAGGAGATATACACCACCCACTCTCCACCTCTACACACCACCCACTCTCCACCTCTACACACCACCCACTCTCCACCTCTACACCACCCACTCTCCATCTCTACACCACCCACTCTCCACCTCTACACCACCCACTCTCCACCTCTACACACCACCCACTCTCCCCCTCTACACACCACCCACTCTCCCCCTCTACACCACCCATTCTCCACCTCTACACACCACACACTCACCACCTCTACACACCACCCACTCTCCACCTCTACACACCACCCACTCTCCACCTCTACACACCACCCACTCTACACCTCTACACACCACCCACTCTACACCTCTACACACCACCCACTCTCCACCTCTACACCACCCACTCTCCCCTCTAAACACCACACACTCTCCCTGGGACATCACCACCTCCACCTGCTCCTCCATCCTGTATAAATGAAGATACTAGGGGTCTATAGGAAGTCCGGTATCCTGAGTCTGAGTTCCATGGATCTCCATCTCTGAGGGACCAAGCGTGTCAGCTGAGACCCTCCCTTATCTTTGTGTGTCTGTGTCCTTGTCATCATATTTGAGTCTGTGTCTTTTCCTGTCTATATCCCTGTGACCGTCTTTGTGTCTGTCCCTGTCTGTGTGCCTGTGTCTTTTCCTGTCTGTGACTATATCACTGTCTTTGTTTCTCTATCACCATCTTTGTGTCTGTCTGTCCTTCTCTGTGTCCCTGTCACTGTCTTTGTGTCTGTCCCTGTGTTGTCCTTAGTGTTGTTGCTGCTTCCCATCCGTGTGTCTGTCTTTCTGTCAGTCACTGTGTCTTAGTGATGGCAAAAGTGGGGCTTTTGGGAGATTGAATCAAATGAACCAATTGATTCAGAAAATGATTCAATCTTGTCAAATGATTGAATCATCACACACCACAGTGACATCTAGTGGGCAACCAGGGCCTAAATCCACAACCTTTTCTTAACAGAAATAGAAGTAATGTGTTTTTTTTATGAAAAATTACATGAAATATTCCCCCATAGCATGTGTCCCTAAATCAATTTTAGTCATGAAAACATATCATTTTGCAGAGAACAGGGTTGTTTTAATGATGTCATTAAGATTTTTCATTTTTCATTATGATACACTGGTTAGTCAGTGGATTGATATAGCTGACATTATTAATTTTACATTGCAATGTAGGGAAATGCTTGTGTAATCCTTTATTTATTAAATATTGCAAGTAATCAGTTGTAATCACAAGTAATCTGGAAAGATTCTGATATCAGACCAGCTGCTTGAACTTGAGTGCGGACTAAAACGTGCGAAAAGATTCAAAACGTCTCGAAACTACGTGACATAACAGAACCCATTTTTGGAACAGTCATGTGGCTTTTCACTTTTGATACAGACTTCGTAACCGTGATTCAAATGAATCCATACAGTTTGATTCCGCGTTTCGAGTTTGACATTACAACTGTGTCTGTGTTGTTGTGTGTGTCGCCCCCTGTTGTCCTGGCGAGGGTGTTGTAGTTGTGGCACATCGGTGGACTCCTCCCTGGAGGATCTGCTCCTGGGGGGTCTGGACACTGTGGTCCTTGGCCTCTGGTCCCGTCCTTCAGTCTGGGGACAGTCCACTGGTGTTAGTCTCTCTGGGAGTAGTGCCCTTTAGTGGGGGAACTGTAACATTATCCACTCACTAATGAGGACACACACACACTTCAGTACACAGACACTAATAATACACACATGCAGTGTGACAGTATAACAGTAGTAACAGTAGCACTACACTAGTTAAGAGTTTCATGTGATACATAACAAATCCAAGATATGTAGACATGTATTAATGAATAAAACA
Organism: Brachyhypopomus gauderio; assembly: GCF_052324685.1. Lineage (NCBI taxonomy): Eukaryota > Metazoa > Chordata > Actinopteri > Gymnotiformes > Hypopomidae > Brachyhypopomus > Brachyhypopomus gauderio. The sequence continues at coordinate 61,490 of NW_027506938.1, read as the reverse complement.
CACTGTATGCTGCAGAGTGAGGAGGCAGACACAAACTCTGAGGAGAGCGAGATTTATTATGGGAAATTCCAAACTCAGGGTTGAAGAGAAGGGCACGGGTCAGATCTTCGAGGGAGTACAAACATGAAACATGTAGCGACATACTAAACACAAGGAGTACTCACAAAACCAGGCAGGGAAACAGAACATGCAGGAACAAATGCTAGAACAGACAAGAGAAAAAACCGAGTAAACTCACAAGAATCACGAATCACAAATACCAGAAAAACAGAGATCGCAAACTTCACAAAATAACGACACCCTGGAACTATAAATACACAGAACTAACAAGACACAGTTGGAAACACTAATGACATGGGTGTGACAGACAGAGGGAAACCATGGAAACAGACAAGCAGGGAATACAGACACAAGGAACATGGAACCGGAGTGACAGCTAGAAGAGGGGGGCGTAGCCCTACGTGACAACACAATTTCAAGCATCAAAACAACAAGCACACAAGTACTGCAGGGGTGTGTGGTGAACACACATCACCATCACTTCCCTCTTATCAACCTACTGCAGCATTTCACTCAGAGTAAAGGGCCTGCAGTCTGTAGATGTGACCTCATCACATAAACACATGAAGAACATGATGATTCATTCTGTTCTCTCTCCTCAGACCCTGTTAATCTGGACCCCAACACTGCACATCCAGAACACCACCTGTCTGATGATCTCACTACTGTAGAACTGAGACCACAGGACTCACTGCTTCCTGATAATCCAGAGAGATTTGATGAGTGGGAGTGTGTCCTGGGCTCTGAGGGCTTTAACTCAGGGACACACTGCTGGGATGTTGATGTTGGAGACAGTGATGGCTGGATACTGGGTGTAATTAGAGAGTCTGAATGGAGAAAGGGATGGAGGTTCTGGGATTCAGTGTGGCGTCTGTGCTACTATAAAAACACTGGTAAATACTGGACATACTGCCCAGGACAGACAGATCACTTCCTCACACCTACAGAGAAAGTGCAGAGGGTCAGAGTTCAGCTGGACTGGGACAGGGGGAAAGTGACATTCACTGATCTTCTAACCAGTTCACACCTGCGCACTATAACACACACTTTTACTGACACTGTTTTCCCTTTATTCTATAATTACAGTTCCTCTCCTATGAGGATCTTACCAGTAAAGATATCAGTAACAGTGGAACAGCAAAGTTAATGTTGCCTTGAAATAATCTTCATACATATCATGAAATAATTGTAGACCAGAGACCTATTACAATACTTTATTAGGGTGTTTTTCATCTATCCATTAGACAGTAAAATGCTGATATTAGTTTAAATAACCATGCTGATAGTATTTCTTTATCAGACTCAGCAGTGTTATATCTGCGCCTAAAACTGCTCATATTCCCATATACAGTCATTAATATTTCAAGCTCCAGTGGTGTGTAATATGATGCTCTATTCTTATTCTCTCTTATGTCCATGAAAAATCCAATTTATCTGTGCTCCATTAAGAATGTCTTTTATAGTTATGCGTGAATGCACTTCTGTCAGGGTCAACCTACTCAGAGTTGATCAACCCTGATTACTTTAACTCTGATCAGGAACTGGGTATCAGGGTAGCCTAAGTCAATGCAGATTTTAGAGTTTGTTAATTTTAAAGTTTGTTAAGCCGCTTCCTGGTATAACCCCTGGGTTCATGTCCTGGGTAGGGGGGCTGCCTACAGCGTTCATTACAATCACACAAATCACTTTAGCACAGGGGTGTCCAAACTTTTTTCATTGAGGGCCACAAAATAGATATACAGCTAGAGAAGTTAGAGAAATCTATTAAAAGTGATCAAATATTTTATATTGTTGAATATAATTCAATAAATTGTTCTTTACTGATTTATTAAGACAAAGGTTGGTAGCTTTTTTCTCAGAACAGCAGCCTCAGGATTATTCTTGGAAGGTTTACAGTACAGAGAAAAAACACTAAAGGGGAAAATGTTAAGCTCGTTATTTACTTTATTAACATTCATTTGAAACGATTATCAACATTAACATACTGAACTTGACTTGATAACAGGCGTGCATGTAATTTTAGTAAATTATTCTGGTGAGTATCAGCTGCGTTGGTATGTAAATCTGTAATGTCTGACTCGGCCCTCCCCCTGGTTCATGCTGTTATTATTATTATTGTTTTGTTTAATCATCCGTGGTCACGCCCTGTTTTGTTTCCCCCGCCCAGTATTAGTCTCATCAGCTGTTTTGGGTTTGTTTGTGTAATGAGTTGGGGTTTTATTCCCTGTGTTCTCATTCCTTCGTTGGAGGTCGTTGTTTTGTGTAACCGTCAGGCTCCTGTTTCACGCCACATAACCATGTTAGGTCGGAGTTCTCCGCTTCTGATTATGTATCTGTTTTTCCTAGTCATGTTAACTGAGTATCTACATGATCAGAGTTTAGTCATTTAAGTATGAATATCAGCGGTATCGTTTGTTTATGTCCCGGTCTCTAACTGATTTAATCTCCTCGGTGTATGTGTCGGAACAGTTAGTTGTTCCTTGGTTAGCGTGATTTGTGTCCTTCTAGTTCGGTGTGTGTCATCGTCGATTGTAGTGTAGTTCTCGTTTGTTGGTTCTTTTCAACTTTTGGTGTTTCCTTAGTCGAGTGTTCTCTGGGATTGGTTGCTCGTGTTTTTAACCTTTTGTCGATATTTCGTGTCTGGGTATTTGAAGATTCAAATTTGTGTGTGACGTTTATTTAGTTTTTATTGTATTGTCATATTATGTAAAATAGCCTTCACGGCTTCCATTCTGCGTATGATTGCTGTATGTTAACGCTACGAGTTGTTACATCAGTGCAAACGCGACGAGTTGTTACATCAGTGCAAACGCGACGAGTTGTTACATCAGTGCAAACGCGACGAGTTGTTACATCAGTGCAAACGCGACGAGTTGTTACATCAGTGCAAACGCGACGAGTTGTTACATCAGTGCAAACGCGACGAGTTGTTACATCAGTGCAAACGCGACGAGTTGTTACATCAGTGCAAACGCGACGAGTTGTTACATCAGTGCAAACGCGACGAGTTGTTACATCAGTGCAAACGCGACGAGTTGTTACTGACAATAAAAATGTTGCTGTATGCATTATATCATCGTTGTGTGTTAAAGTAATGTGAGTCGTTATGTCTCGCACCGTCCGCGTTGGCGCAGTTAGACTGCGAGCTAGTTCCGTCAATAAATCAGCCTCTCTCCAGCAATTGTGTCCGTCTCCTGATTCACACTCGTTACAAAATCGGACCATCCAGCTGTGGGGCTGATCCACATTATCCCAGAAGCGATTGCTCTAAGACTGCAAGGGAAGCTCAGATTCCCCCAAATTGTCAAAAAATAAGTGATCAAATATATAGGGGAGACCAGGGACAGTTGTAACACTTTTTGTGATTTTTTCCAATGAATCAAAAACCATTTACACTGGAATAGCCAATTTGCTGTATTGGGTCATTCTACAAAAACGTCCACTTTTGACAGGTGGAAATTTTTCCTATATAAATTTCTTTTTTTAGGATTTTAAATTATACTACATTATTACTGTACTAATTGGCTATAAGAACATATATATGGTACACCTAAATGGCTTTTTGCCTTTTTTGTACATTTATTTAAAGATTTCATGTACCGTTACCCATCAGGATTGTAACACCAGTGACGGTAACACCAGTGACAACTGTCATAACAAACCTATTTTACAAAGTAGCTGCCACAGGGAATCAAACCACATGTTGACAGTCATGAACTACTCACTGAATTATGTATAAATTAATCAATTTTTATTATTCTATATTCATTTTCCAAAGATTAAAGTAGGGCATACCAGTGACTTGCACTAAAGCTTCGAAGGAAATCTTGGGGTAGATGATAAAATTTATAAAAAATGAAAAATGACATTGAACTTACAATGTGTCTGTTTTAATTAATCTTCAGAGAGGAAACAAAATGACTTCCTGTGTGGTCATCAGCATGGCTTTGTATATTAAAATAATAGTCTTTTGTCATACGGTAACACCAGTGACATGAATATTGGGGACGTACACATTTAGTATGTATTTTATTATATTTATTTGCAATAGTGTATTTTTAAATATTTTGGTTGATATATTGGACCTTTATGGACACATAACTGCAGTTGAGTTAATAAAGTATATGTTTTCCATTAAGAAATAAAGCCCTTAGTTTCAAAGCATGACAGCGAGGACAGGTATTTTTGGGCATACTTGGAAAAACACTGACTCGTAAGTGGTTCAAAAAGGTATAATTGTTCAAATATCATGTTGTTTTGTCTTAAAATGTAAATAAATCCCTAAATTTGAGGGCTTTTAAAATGCAACAGCCCTTTAAAATCTAGGGACACAAAAGTGGACATTTCTGTAGAATGACCCTATTATGAACTTCAATGTGTCAACTACTGAAACAATGTATTTAAGTGGGTTTATGAAATATGTACAGGTTGCAAAATTGATTTAAATACAGTCACTCCAATGTTACAACAAGGTTGTAACATTTAAAATTTACTTAGACAATCAAATACTCAAAATGAAAAAGATTATTTATCATTCATGTTATTGTGACTATTCATTTATTTTGTTTAAATAGGCCTAATGATTACTTTCACACCACATGACAAAAACAGAGGGGAAGGCTCAGGCACCACACATGGTGTGATGGGGGGATGAAGGTTCAGACACCACACATGGTGTGATGGGAGGATGAAGGTTCAGACACCACACATGGTGTGATGGAAGGATGAAGGTTCAGGCACCACACATGGTGTGATGGGAGGATGAAGGTTCAGGCACCACACATGGTGTGATGGGGAGGATGAAGGTTCAGACACCACACATGGTGTGATGGGAGGATGAAGGTTCAGACACCACACATGGTGTGATGGGGAGGATGAAGGTTCAGACACCACACATGGTGTGATGGGGAGGACGAAGGTTCAGACACCACACATGGTGTGATGGGAGGATGAAGGTTCAGACACCACACATGGTGTGATGGGGAGGATGCTGCAGGTGGTGTGTAGGATGCCACTGTTGCCACAGTGGGTGTTGGGGCGGTAATACATGCAACTGCATTCACTGCAGCTGCAGTGGAAGATCAAACCTGTAGTGTCACTGCAGGCGGTGGGCGATCTTTGACCAGGGATAGTTCAAAGTCACTGTCATTTAAAATATCTCTTTTAAAAAGCCAAATTCCAGTGCAAAAGTTGAAGTGCGGGCCATATTCTATTGTGTTTATAAAATGTCTTGCTGGTCCCCTCACACACTGCTCTCTCAAATACTGATACATGAACTACAATAAATGAACTACTTTTTTAAAGAACTTATCATTGCTTAACTAACTTATTTTATTATTTACAAGTACAATGAAAATTAAAATCATGATCTCAAAATTATGTAAATATTTACTTCAAATGTTTTGCTCCACTCCTATTTAATGAATAAAAATTAAAACCTGAAGTTCAGTTAGCTGATATTTCCCTGATTCAAGTACTTGATAGTAAACTGTCGCCATCTGGTGGAGACATCACACTTTTTCAACTCCTTTATTTCTTTACAAAAGCTCCTCCTCCCTGTGAACGCCTGCCTGTTTGAGGAAGTAAGTCTGGGAGTGACACACTAGTCTTTATTAATTCTGCGTTCAGGTGATTTATAAATATTATGAAAACCTCTTAAATCTGGTATTTACTTCTTTCTGCTTTATTTATGAAAGGAATTTAAACTAAAATCTGGATAAAGGACTACAGTACCTGATTCTCTCCTGTGCTACGGTGTTTTTGCAGACGATCTAAAAGTGAAAGTGAAGTTTGTACAGAAGGAGACATTACAGAGAAACAGCACAGCAGCTGTTGGAGGAAATGGCTGCTACAAACCCTCTGTCAGAAGAACAGTTTTCATGTCCTGTGTGCTGTGACATCTTCAGGGATCCTGTTTTACTGTCATGTAGCCACAGTGTGTGTAAAACCTGTCTGCAGCAGTTCTGGGAAGCCAAGGGATCTCAAGAATGTCCAGTTTGTAGGAGAAGATCTTCAAGAGATGATCCTCCTTGTAATCGTGCACTAAAGGACCTGTGTGAGGCTTTTCTAGCGAGCAGGAGTCAGAGATCTTCTGAGGTGCTCTTCATTTTAACTGTAATGTTTTTCCAATGTTTACAATTATCTTGAAATTAGTGGTGGGACTTTAACGCGTTAATTTCGATTAATTAATTACAGGAAAATTAACGCACTAAAAAAATTAACGCACTAAAAAAATTAACGCATTTTAACGCATTTAACGGACGAGACACTTTTGCACCGTGGAATGTTTCTCAGTGCGCGAGTTCCGGGCATACAGATTATATGGACGCACAATAAGATGAGCATGATGGAGATGACTGAAGAGGCTACGTTGGTGGATGGGAAATTTAAATATAAGAAACTTCCAGATGGAAGTACAAACAAAAATAGTGTTATTTGCATTTTATGTAGGAAGGAGTTCGCTTATCACAGGAGCACTTCCACCCTTCGTTACCACCTCAACGCAAAACATGTTGCGGCTAAAGCTGGGCGTACACTGTGCGATATTTTAAATCGTGTACTCAGCTCCAGCTCAAACTGTACGACGGCTCGTGGAGCTGCTTCAACAGTGCGATACTCTCACGAGGAGCGATTTGAATTTCAAACATGTTTGACGTTCTTGCGACGCTGCAATTTCTGATCGGGAGTTGGTCGTGAGGTGTGAATCGTTCCTCGTTTACCTGTGTAAACTATACGATGCACGACACGCGATTGAGCCGAAACGAGTGAAAAATCGGCTGAAAATGGGCCAGAAATCGCACAGTGTACGCCCAGCTTAACGCGCAGGTCAGTAATGGTAATTTAGCTGCTAAATGTATTCCTAGTACGATAGGGTGACCAAACGTCCGTAATTCACATCCTGTGAGGAAACGTCCTGGTTTTTAAATTACCTTCATTTAAACTTTCGCGAATGGCGCGCGACTCCGCACGCGTTTATACATGATGCGTCACATTATTTGTGTTGTCCGCTCCCTGTGGTCGAAGATAAATGCTTACAAGAAGCGCTGCGAATTGCGTCAACTGATGCAAGTTACGAACTACCGTCCAGGGGTGAGTTTCGCAAAACGTTCTTAGCGCCAGGTACTTCTTAACCTCGTACGTAAGAACGTTTTGGGAAACTCACCCCAGAAAGACAATGTCGAAGAAAATCCAGCAGCTGTATGATGAGGAAAGAATTAAAACAGGTTATTGTGAAGAGTGCCACAAATGTGGCTCTGACTGGGGATCACTGGACCTCTGTTAGCAACAAGAATGATCTTGGTGTGACAGCTCATATTATAGATGATGAATCTATAGATGATGAAGATCCAGTCATTTGCTTTGAGCATGCAGAAGACCACTTCTAGGCACTATGGAGATGCCTGTGGCAGAGGCCTGGGAAATTAAAGAAAGTCTACCATCTAAAATGGTATTAAAAAACATCTTCTGATTTACTTCAATTCTTCCAATATCCTGAGCAAAACTCCCTAAATTAAACAACATTTTTGGTCAGAATTTCCAATGTTCTGAACTGTTTTCTGCACACTACACATATATTGGTCTTCGTAGTAGACTGGTGGAAAAATAAACAAGATGTTGAAGTTTATGATTATGTTCATTGATTCATTCAAACTTAAATGAATATTTCTCATGTTAAATACTGAAATGCGATTAATTTCGATTAATTAATTACAAAGCTTCCGATTAATTCGATTAATTTTTTTGATCGCGTCCCACCCCTACTTGAAATATATGTTAGACAGTCTAGATTACATTTGTCAAATGATGACATTTCAGACAACTAAATCAGAACCTTCATTCATAATGAAACATAATATAATTAAACCATTGATATACCACCTGCTACAATATAGCAAACATCTCCATTTGATAGTAAAAGGATGATAAGGAATCATAGTAATCACACCATTGTGTTCAGTCGTTATAATCTCTGAAATATCCAGCACATCTATACAGATACAGTGATGAGTCCTGTAAGACTCACACTGTCCTCTACTAAACCCGTGTTTTACAGGACAAACTCAAGACCTCACTGGAGTCTCTACAGCAGCATCTGAAGTTCTTAGAGGAACATAAACAAGTCTGTGAGAAAACAGCAGCACACATTAAGGTGAAAGGTCACTGAGTTCAGAATGGTGCTGTGATCACTGTCCATGTACACCATAATGAAACACACACATTTAGACAGTTTATATTTCCTCATCATCTCCCATTCCAGTATCAGGCCCAGCACACAGAGAGGCAGATAAAGGAGGAGTTTGAGAAGATCCACCAGTTTCTAAGATATGAAGAAGCAGCAAGACTAGCTGCACTGAAGGAGGAAGAGGAGCAGAAGAGTCACATTTTGAGGAGGAAGATTGAGGAGATGAGTGGAGAAATAGCATCTCTTTCAGATCAAATCAGAAACGCAGAGAAGAAGATGGAAGCTGAGAACATCCCGTTCTTACTAGTAAGAATCACTCAGTCTGTCTCTCTCTCACTTAAACACACGTACAAAACATGTGAGGTGTATTTTCTTCTTTAGCAATGCTGTGATGATGAATGAAGAAGTCTCCGCCGACACTGTCTTAGTTGTCAATAATAAGTTTATTGTAAAAAAAAGATCAGCATCAAATCAAGCACCTAGGTCTTGCTTGAGAGAGGTCTCGGGCCAATTGTGAATCTCCTCTCTCGAACACTGCCAGTCTACCCATATTTATATGCGAGTTAAACAAAGAAGTCATAGGGTCCCTCACATCTGTAAACCATCATACATATTGAAAAAGAAAGATGAGTAGGGCGAGAAGGGCCTCAATACTTAGTCTAAACAGAGACAGGAAAAGGGCCCACCAGACCTTTGACCCTTGGACTAGGGTCCCTTTTCACCTAAACCAAACCCATATGTAAACCACATTCTTCAACCTCTTTGTCCTGCTCAACTGAACATAAGCAAGAAGAGAAATGAATTTTAAACCAGTTAGTTTAAACTTAAACACTACATAATGTATTACATAGGCACAGACACTACATATTTCCCCCCTTCGAGACTACGCAGAGTCTCGAAAAACAAGAAAATTTCATATTTGTTACATGTCATACATTGTTGTACCCATCACATTATAACAACTCTCCTACAGTGCTTCCTACAGCACACTTAACAACACAACATCTTGTGGAGTGTAAGAGCAAAAAACCTGTCAGGCAGAAATCTTTCTTGAATTGTCCATCAAACAATCTAGACAGGAAAATTCTCTTACGGCCCCTCTGCCTAGGCGACCACATAAAGTACTCCAACCAATTTGAAAAAGGAAGATATTTCAAGTGTAGTGTCTGTGCCTATGTAATACATTATGTAGTGTTTAAGTTTAAACTAACTGGTTTAAACTTCATTTCATTTCTTGCTTATGGTCAGTTGAGCAGGACAAAGAGGTTGAAGAATGTGGTTTACATATGGGTTTGGTTTAGGTGAAAAGGGGCCCTAGTCCAAGGGTCAAAGGTCTGGTGGGCCCTTTTCCGTCTCTGTTTAGACTAAGTATTGAGGCCTTTCTCACCCTACTCGTTTTCCTTTATCAATATGTATGATGGTTTACAGATGTGAGGGACTCTACGACTTCTTTGTTTAACTTGTGTATAAATATGAGTGGACATGCAGTGTTCGAGAGAGGAGATTCACATTGGCCCGAGACCTCTCTCAAGCAAGACCTAGGTGCTTGATTTGATGCTGTTCTTTTTTATAATAAACTTATTATTGACAACTAAGACAGTGTCGGCGGAGACTTCTTCATTCATCATCACAGCATTGCTAAAGAAGAAAATACACCTCAAGAGTTGGCACCCCAGATGGGACCGTGTTGTGACTGACAGCGCTGCTTGACGACCTCTGCGCATTTATTCCTGCACCAGGCCAACAAACGGGTGAGCTGGTTTCTCACGTGTTTTGGGTGTTGGTTTATTCGTAAGGGCTGTTGTGTGGTTGCTGTCTAGTTGCACCGAGAAGAATCATTTATGTGCCATGCTGTGTTGCTGTTAGAGAAACTCTCCGTTTTAAATTTGGGTTTTAAATTTGGGGATTATGGTGGTGCATATGTTGAAATATGGGAATAGAGATGAATGGGAAATAGTGAAGATAAAGGTTTAAAGTTGAAGTAAAGAATAGGAAATGGTTTAAGTGTAGAATAGCGTAACTAGTAATGATAACAGTGTGCTAAATAACACCATGCGAGAGTAAGTTGTTTGGGCCCTTGACTTCTTAACAGTAAGACATGTGTACATTAGTCACTGCATGAAAGTTGGCTTTGTGATATAGTCTGATTTGGTTAAAAGTAAAGAGACTAGTGGTAACCCTGGGCCCAGGGCAATTGGCTACTAATAAGCATAAATAGAGGATTAAAGAGGAAAAGGTAAAGAGATAATGAGAAATGAGTTTAAGAGTTAAAGGTTAAAAGTTAAAGGAAAAGCCGCAGATTTGGTTTAAAGCCCTCTGGGAGGCGATGTTAGATGGGCCAAAATCCTGGAAAGTCACTAGGTGAGTTTCAGGTCAGTTCAATGGAACTGGTGGTGTAGCATTGGGATTCATTGTAGGTTCCCACTCAACATTAGCTGACGAGCTGTGTTCGAAGCAGCCTGACATTTGAATTGTCTACACCTCATATGGTAGCAAAAATTTTTAATGTAAGAGAAAAGATAAATGGGAAAAGGAGCGGCTATAAAGCATGCTATAGGGAAGTGTATGAATGAGTCGACTCTGAGTGTTTGAGATGTAGTGGTTCGTAAGGTTATGCCTGGTTTAGGGTTGAGAGTTGTTTTGTGCTTAGAGGGAGAGTTGTCCCTTTGCCTGGGTGTCTGCTTGTGTGTGTGTGCGAGCTGAGTTTGTCTCTGTGTGTGTGCGTATCTTGGTGGAATGCCAGATGGGTGTGAGAAGCTGAGTGAGTTGGTTTCCATGGATTATATGATTTTATATTAAATAAAGGCCTATATAAATGTTAGTAGTTGAGTTATATATGATATAGAAAATTTATGAGCCTTTTTGGGGGACTTGAGTTGTTAAAAAATAAATAATTAATAAATAAATAAAAATGCATGAGCCTTCGGAAAGAGGACTATGAATAAAGATGAGAACTTATGAGCCTCTTTCCAGGGACTTTGTTAAAATCTATGAGCCTCTTTTGAGTGGACGTAGGATATCTGAGTAAATTATATGAGCCCCCAAAGAAGGACATTAATTCTTTGAAAGAAAGATCAGGGAGGATCATTTGTGTGCACAAGCATAGGGAAACATTTTGTTTTTGGAATAAAATAAAATAAAATGAAGTTTTTCATGTATGGTATAGAACTTTAATTGAGGTGGATATTTTGTAGACATATGATATATGTGTTGGAAGATAACTTGGCGCGAACTGTGTTAAGCTGCTCAGAGAGTTGAGACATTAAAACTCTGGTCTGTTCCTTTGTTTGTTCATGGTGTGTGTGTCAGAGAAGGAGAAGGAGGAGGGGCCACTGCTTGAGGTCTGCTAACTCCAGCCTGACAAAGGCCAGTGTGTCTACTGACAAAACTATTGACCAATACCTGCATCATTTAAAGTCACTAATGTTGATATATGTAGTCTGGTTCTCACATTTAAGCTGTTAAAGGAAAATTTCAGTTTGGGGTTTAATAGATGCATCTCTTGTTCTGTGTATGTAAGATACTACATGCTGTGTAGTCTTTTTATAGAACAAACCTTGGCAACAGATTGACTAGTTGATGCTTTAGTTACTTGAGGCTACTTTGATTTAGACTCTGTAAGGAGTTGAAGGTGAGAGTTTATCTCTGTGCATGGTTACTTCTTATTTGAGTTGTATTGGAGATCCATTTGAGTTTATATGATGATTGAGGTGTATGGGAGTTGTGCATTGGTAATGAGTAGGTGATTGTCTTGCAGTGGATGAGAATACCTTTGGTGATAGTTGGTCTGTAGCTGGAGTCTATGCTTTTCCCTTGGGGTTGTTTTTCTTTCTAGGATATTTGAAGTGCTTTTATTTACAGTTTGATAGAGTGATTGGGAGTGACCAGTATTGTGAATGTACATTAATGTGGTTTGATTCCTCTGGAGTTGGCAAATTGTGTTCTTTTTCTCTTTGATTGCAGCAAAATAGTGGCAAATAAATTTAATAAATTGATTGGTTAATTGATTAGTTATAAATACTTATTGAAAAAAGGAAGATTAATAAATAAGTACGTAAATAAATTTTAATAATTAAATTAAATAAATTTGAAAAAAGAAAGAGGCAGGAAGTCAGTAAATTTTTAATAGTCTTAAAGGAGTCTCAGTATTTTTAGTCAGTTTAACCTATAATAAGGGAATCAAGGGAGCTGTTGCAATGTCGGATAAGGACAGTAAAGCGGTAAAAGTACTTACACCTGTTGATGTAGTACAGAAGAATAATCCTTTAGTTAAAGGTATTGCAAAGATGTCAGAGAAATGGAATAAGCGTTGGCCTGATATAGATCAACCATGGCCACTGGAGGGGACTCTTAACCCGGATGTGATCAAAACAATGCAAGTGCTTGTGTCTACATACAAGGCAGGACAAAAGAAGGGTAGGAAAGGTAAACACCGCAAAGAGAAGAGACATGCAGAGCTTGGGTTTCTTCAGTTGTTTGAAAAGGAAGGACAGAAGATGATAAAAGTTGCAAAGGAAAAGAGAGAAAGAAGTGCAGAAGATATAGCAAAAAGTGAAAGAGAAACTGAACGGCTGACGTCAGAAATTGAGACACCTTTCTCTCACACGGATCTGGTAAAGAAGCCCCCTCCCTATGAGAAGGAAGTGAAGTTTAAGGAAATCTATCCTCAGCTCCCAGTGATCAGTCAAGAAGGCGTCTATAATGTCAGAGATGAAGATGATAAAATAATAGAAACTGGACAAGCGGAGACAATTATCAAGATGTATCTGAGTTCTAAAAGCAAGAAGGAAATGGTAAGTCTGGAAACTAAGGGTAAAATGAAGGTTAAGAAGATGGTTTCTGAAGATGATGAAAGTGACCTGGAGGAAGTCAGGGGTGGATATGACCCTGAGGTCAGAAGAATGCTGGAAAGAGCGGAAAGGAAGGGAAACAGAATGTGGAGGAAAGAAGATTCAGAAGATGAAAGTTCAAATGAAAGTGAGAATGGAGACAGTGATGGAGATATTGAGTGTAGGAGTTCTTCATATTCAAGAGGGTCTTGTCTGGCAGCATCTAGTACTGGGACAAAAGAAGACAAGAGGAGAGCCTCAAGGGAGGTTGAGCGACAAGGCTCCCTAAGATCAGAAGCAAAATATGTATTGCGCTCAAGAAAAGGGAAGCGACCTGAGAAGATGTGTCCAGTCATCATTCGAGGGCAGAGTATGGAGTACAAGCCCTGGCAGAATACAGATATGTCAGACATACTTGAGAAGTTGCCTACTCTTCAAGATGGAGCACATCCGTGGATTTCAAAGTTGGAAGAGATCATGGTGGGGACGCAGCCTGCCATAGGAGACATTAAGAGACTTTTGGCTAATCTCCTAGGGGTTCCAGCTATGGAAGAGATCATATTGAAAGCTGGACTGAATAGATATGTGGGAACTGCTGTGAATGATCCTGAGTTGTTTTCTGCGAATAGAGGACGAGTGTGGGGAGCACTGAGAGATACATTTCCAACAAACGTACATCCTGATAATATTCTCATTGAGCCACTGGGACAGGAAGAGAACCCAAGAGCCTATGTGTCAAGAGCACATCAAGTGTGGAGAAATGTCACAGGACGTGATCCAGATATGAATCAAATGGAGCAGTCAATCTTGAGAGCAAAAATACAGAAGGGGCTGCCCTTACCTGTAAGAAGCAAACTGGCAGAAGTAGTTGGTCTTGGAAGTATGACCAAGGGTGTTTATACAGATCATATAGCCCATCAAGTGGAGCTATACCGGAAGAAAGACCATGACCAGAAAGAACAAGATCAAGAGATTCTAAGAAAACTTAATCAACTACAGCTGCTGGATAACAAGAAGAAGGAGAGAGGCTAAATGGAAGGCTTTTGGATTTGATTCTTCAGTGTTACAAATTGCAGACCAATAGGCAGGTAGGAACTTATGGTTTCAGCAATTAACTCATTCTGTAAAATCAGTAGGGAGATTGAAATGTCCATGTGTGGTGAAAGTGCCAACGCCAAGCACATGGCCTTCAATTTTGGAGACAGTACCAGAACCACTACTTGCTGAGTGTCAGTTTTTTGCGCTATCATGGTTGTTAGTTCAACAACGTTCATCTACAGTTACTATGCTGGCATTGTCTAAGTATTTGTTTAAGCCTAGGTATGATTGCTCTTGGCTGGAGGAGTTGCCATATATGAATTGGTTTGATGAGGATGATAGTGTGATGACAGCGGTTCCTGATGCTATGGATGTGCAACAGGTAGCGGCTGAAGATTGTTTTTGTTCTAATGCTACGCATAACATACCGGGAAGGTTTATGGGCATATCAGACTGTGATAATTATATGATGGATTTGAGTAATTATAAACGAAAGACAAAAGATGAGTTGCATAAAGTAACTTTTCAGGTTCCACATCATAGACGGGGTATGACATTAATGGTAAAGAATCAAGTTTTGCCTGTAAATGTGACCATAGGAAATTTCAGAGATATTTGGTGGATTTGTGGTGATAGAGCATATATATTTTTGCCGCATGGATGGACAGGATGCTGTTACATGGCAACGTTAAAGCTTCCGTATGAGGCTCTGATGCTGTTTCTGGAGATAGACCAAGAAGAGAACTAGCACAATTTCACGAGGTGGAGTCCTTCCATTGGAGGATAAGTCTAGGAGAGAAGTGGGGTATAGGTTTATTTCCATGGTATGGTGTAACATTTCTGGCAGATCATATTGATAATATTACATATACCCTACAGGGTTTTGCAGATGAAACTATAAAGGGTTTTGATCATTTGACAAATACTCAGAGGAGTCACCGTCTGACGTTACTGAAGCATGACATGGCTCTAGATTATCTTTTGGCCAAACAGGGAGGTTTGTGTGTAGCTTTAAACTTGACTGGAGATGCCTGTTATACTTTGATTCCTGATAATTCTGATAATATGACTAGTGTTATTGATGCATTGAAGAACATTAGGGATGCGTTTGGTCCATCTGAAGGAGCTGGATGGTCTGCGAATGCCTGGTTGCGAGAGAGATTAGGATCTATGGGAGCAGCAATGGTTCAGATTTTGATAGCGGTTCTCCTATCATTGTTTGTGATGTTTTGTGGTTGTACGCTGGTGTTGACCATTGCGAAGGCTATGATATTGAGATGGGTTGGAGTTGTGATGCCTGGAGATTCAGTTCAGATGCCGTTGTTGCAGAGGTCTGATATAGGTGATGACGAGGAGGTGGTGATAGAAGGTGAATTAGTGGAAAAGTATCCATTTTGATATTTATTCACGTTTATTGTTTTGACATTTGTTGTTTTTTAGTATTCTAGTAGTTTTTAGTACAATAGTGTGTGTGAGTGTGTGTAGGGGGGAAATGGAACAGGTGACTTATAATTTGGAGTGTGAAAGTATAATATGGTGAATTTTGCATTCCATATAGGATTAAGTCTGTGTTTGATGTTTAATTCACATACGTCTGTTGTTTTTGCAAAGATACTGGTTTGTGTTTTTTCTTCCCCTCCAGAACAAATAGTGGGGAAGGCTGCTATGAGGGGTTCAGGAGCTAAAAAAAGGACAATACAGAAGGACTCTGAACAAGGATGCTGAGAGATGGTGTCCAGAGTCCACAGGCTGTCGACACTACACTGAGAGTCAAGCTGCTGAGGAGCTGCAGAGTGACACATCAATATGGTTTCCTTCGTATATACATCTGCATACTAGTAGATTGTGTGATAATATTAATCTGAATAAAGTATAATCATGTGTTTTGAATGTATTCTATGAGCAAATATGATGGTTGATGGTGATATAGGATGATGTTTCTGTTAGTTGGATGAGTACATGTGGGACCTCAGATGTTTTGTTTTTTCCTCGATGCTAGGGAAAGGGGTAACTAGGTAAGGAAAGGTTCGAATTTCAGGTCCGATGGGTCGACCAGCCTGGATTTGAACATTTTGACTTTATTTTCTGAGGTTTCTATATGTATTTGTTAAGCTATATAACTACTTCATTTGCTTGAAATATCTTCCTTTTTCAAATTGGTTGGAGTACTTTATGTGGTCGCCTAGGCAGAGGGGCCGTAAGAGAATTTTCCTGTCTAGATTGTTTGATGGACATTTCAAGAAAGATTTCTGCCTGACAGGTTTTTTGCTCTTACACTCCACAAAGATGTTGTATTGTTAAGTGTGCTGTAGGAAGCACTATAGGAGAGTTGTTATAATGTGATTGGTACAAAAATGTATATGACATGTAACAAATATGAAATTTTCTTGTTTTCGAGACTCTACGTAGTCTCGAAGGGGGGAAATATGTAGTGTCTGTGCCTATGTAATACATTATGTAGTGTTTAAGTTTAAACTAACTGGTTTAAACTTCATTTCATTTCTTGCTTATGGTCAGTTGAGCAGGACAAAGAGGTTGAAGAATGTGGTTTACATATGGGTTTGGTTTAGGTGAAAAGGGGCCCTAGTCCAAGGGTCAAAGGTCTGGTGGGCCCTTTTCCGTCTCTGTTTAGACTAAGTATTGAGGCCTTTCTCACCCTACTCGTTTTCCTTTATCAATATGTATGATGGTTTACAGATGTGAGGGACTCTACGACTTCTTTGTTTAACTTGTGTATAAATATGAGTGGACATGCAGTGTTCGAGAGAGGAGATTCACATTGGCCCGAGACCTCTCTCAAGCAAGACCTAGGTGCTTGATTTGATGCTGTTCTTTTTTATAATAAACTTATTATTGACAACTAAGACAGTGTCGGCGGAGACTTCTTCATTCATCATCACAGCATTGCTAAAGAAGAAAATACACCTCACAAGCAAATGAAGTAGTTATATAGCTTAACAAATACATATAGAAACCTCAGAAAATAAAGTCAAAATGTTCAAATCCAGGCTGGTCGACCCATCGGACCTGAAATTCGAACCTTTCCTTACCTAGTTACCCCTTTCCCTAGCATCGAGGAAAAAACAAAACATCTGAGGTCCCACATGTACTCATCCAACTAACAGAAACATCATCCTATATCACCATCAACCATCATATTTGCAAATGTTACCCATAGAATACACTCAAAACACATTATTACTTTATTCAGATTAATATTATCATACAATCTACTAGTATGCAAATGTGCATATGGAGTAAACCATATTGATGTGTCATTCTGCAGCTCCTCAGCAGCTTGACTCTCAGTGTAGTGTCGATAGCCTGTGGACTCTGGACACCATCTCTCAACATCCTTGTTCAGAGTCCTTCTGTATTGTCCATTTTTTAGCTCCTGAACCCCTCATAGCAGCCTTCCCCACTATTTGTTCTGGAGGGGAAGAAAAAACACCAACCAGTATCTTTGCAAAAACAACAGACGTATGTGAATTAAACATCAAACACAGACTTAATCCTATATGGAATGCAAAATTCACCATATCATACTTTCACACTCCAAATTATAAGTCACCTGTTCCATTTCCCCCCTACACACACTCACACACTCTATTGTACTAAAAACTACTAGAATACTAAAAAACAACAACAAATGTCAAAACAATAAATGTGAATAACCATCAAAATGGATACTTTTCCACTAATTCACCTTCTATCACCACCTCCTCGTCATCACCTATATCAGACCTCTGCTACAACGGCATCTGAACCGAATCTCCAGGCATCACAACTCCAACCCATCTCAATATCATAGCCTTTGCAAAGGTCAACACCAGCGTACAACCACAAAACATCACAAACAATGATAGGAGAACTGCTATCAAAATCTGAACCATTGCTGCTCCCATTGATCCTAATCTCTCTCGCAACCAGGCATTCGCAGACCATCCAGCTCCTTCAGATGGACCAAACGCATCCCTAATGTTCTTCCATGCATCAATAACACTAGTCATATCAGAATTATCAGGAATCAAAGTATAACAGGCATCCCCAGTTAAGTTCAAAGCTACACACAAACCTCCCTGTTTGGCCAAAAGATAATCAAGAGCCATGTCATGCTTCAGTAACGTCAGACGGTGACTCCTCTGAGTATTTGTCAAATGATCAAAACCCTTTATAGTTTCATCTGCAAAACCCTGTAGGGTATATGTAATATTATCAATATGATCTGCCAGAAATGTTACACCATACCATGGAAATAAACCTATACCCCACTTCTCTCCTAGACTTATCCTCCAATGGAAGGACTCCACCTCGTGAAATTGTGCTAGTTCTCTTCTTGGTCTATCTCCAGAAACAGCATCAGAGTGATCCTCATCAGATCTATTCCCTCTCTGAACAGAGAAAACCTCATACGGAAGCTTTAACGTTGCCATGTAACAGCATCCTGTCCATCCATGCGGCAAAAATATATATGCCTTATCACCACAAATCCACCAAATATCTCTGAAATTTCCTATGGTCACATTTACAGGCAAAACTTGATTCTTTACCATTAATGTCATACCCCGTCTATGATGTGGAACCTGAAAAGTTACTTTATACAACTCATCTTTTGTCTTTCGTTTATAATTACTCAAATCCATCATATAATTATCACAGTCTGATATGCCCATAAACCTTCCCGGTATGTTATGCGTAGCATTAGAACAAAAACAGTCTTCAGCCGCTACCTGTTGCACATCCATAGCATCAGGAACCGCTGTCATCACACTATCATCCTCATCAAACCAATTCATATATGGCAACTCTTCCAGCCAAGAGCAATCATACCTAGGCTTAAACAAATACTTAGACAATGCCAGCATAGTAACTGTAGATGAACGTTGTTGAACTAACAACCATGATAGCGCAAAAAACTGACACTCAGCAAGTAGCGGTTCTGGTACTGTCTCTAAAATTGAAGGCCATGTGCTTGGCGTTGGCACTTTCACCACACATGGACATTTCAATCTCCTTACTGATTTTACAGAATGAGTTAATTGCTGAAACCATAAGTTCCTACCTGCCTATTGGTCTGCAATTTGTAACACTGAAGAATCAAAGCCAAAAGCCTTCCACTTAGCCTCTCTCCTTCTTCTTGTTATCTAGCAGCTGTATTTGATTAAGTTTTCTTAGAATCTCTTGATCTTGTTCTTTCTGGTCATGGTCTTTCTTCCGGTATAGCTCCACTTGATGGGCTATATGATCTGTATAAACACCCTTGGTCATACTTCCAAGACCAACTACTTCTGCCAGTTTGCTTCTTACTGGTAAGGGCCGCCCCTTCTGTATTTTTGCTCTCAGGATTGATTGCTCCATTTGATTCATATCTGGATCACGTCCTGTGACATTCCTCCACACTTGATGTGCTCTTGATACATAGGCTCTTGGGTTCTCTTCCTGTCCCAGTGGTTCAATGAGAATATTATCAGGATGTACGTTTGTTGGAAATGTATCTCTCAGTGCTCCCCACACTCGTCCTCTATTCGCAGAAAACAACTCAGGATCATTCACAGCAGTTCCCACATATCTATTCAGTCCAGCTTTCAATATGATCTCTTCCATAGCTGGAACCCCTAGGAGATTAGCCAAAAGTCTCTTAATGTCTCCTATGGCAGGCTGCGTCCCCACCATGATCTCTTCCAACTTTGAAATCCACGGATGTGCTCCATCTTGAAGAGTAGGCAACTTCTCAAGTATGTCTGACATATCAGTATTCTGCCAGGGCTTGTACTCCATACTCTGCCCTCGAATGATGACTGGACACATCTTCTCAGGTCGCTTCCCTTTTCTTGAGCGCAATACATATTTCGCTTCTGATCTTGGGGAGCCTTGTCGCTCAACCTCCCTTGAGGCTCTCCTCTTGTCTTCTTTTGTCCCAGTACTAGATGCTGCCAGACAAGACCCTCTTGAATATGAAGAACTCCTACACTCAATATCTCCATCACTGTCTCCATTCTCACTTTCATTTGAACTTTCATCTTCTGAATCTTCTTTCCTCCACATTCTGTTTCCCTTCCTTTCCGCTCTTTCCAGCATTCTTCTGACCTCAGGGTCATATCCACCCCTGATTTCCTCCAGGTCACTTTCATCATCTTCAGAAACCATCTTCTTAACCTTCATTTTACCCTTAGTTTCCAGACTTACGATTTCCTTCTTGCTTTTAGAACTTGGATACATCTTGATAATTGTCTCCGCTTGTCCAGTTTCTATTATTTTATCATCTTCATCTCTGACATTATAGATGCCTTCTTGACTGATCACTGGGAGCTGAGGATAGATTTCCTTAAACTTCACTTCCTTCTCATAGGGAGGGGGCTTCTTTACCAGATCCGTGTGAGAGAAAGGGGTCTCAATTTCTGACGTCAGCCGTTCCGTTTCTCTTTCACTTTTTTCTATATCTTCTGCACTTCTTTCTCTCTTTTCTTTTGCAACTTTTATCATCTTCTGTCCTTCCTTTTCAAACAACTGGAGAAACCCAAGCTCTGCATGTCTCTTCTCTTTGCGGTGTTTACCTTTCCTACCCTTCTTTTGTCCTGCCTTGTATGTGGACACAAGCACTTGCATTGTTTTGATCACATCCGGGTTAAGGGTCCCCTCCAGTGGCCATGGTTGATCTATATCAGGCCAACGCTTATTCCATTTCTCTGACATCTTTGCAATACCTTTAACTAAAGGATTATTCTTCTGCACTACATCAACAGGTGTAAGTACTTTTACCGCTTTACTGTCCTTATCCGACATTGCAACAGCTCCCTTAATTCCCTTATTATAGGTTAAACTGACTAAAAATACTGAGACTCCTTTAAGACTATTTAAAAATTTACTGACTTCCTGCCTCTTTCTTTTTTCAAATTTATTTTAATTAAATTATTTAAATTTATTTACGTGCTTATTTATTAATCTTCCTTTTTTCAAGTATTTATAACTAATCAATTAACCAATCAATTTATTAAATTTATTTATCACTATTTTGCTGCAATCAAAGAGAAAAAGAACACAATTTGCCAACTCCAGAGGAATCAAACCACATTAATGTACATTCACAATACTGGTCACTCCCAATCACTCTATCAAACTGTAAATAAAACCACTTCAAATATCCTAGAAAGAAAAACAACCCCAAGGGAAAAGCATAGACTCCAGCTACAGACCAACTATCACCAAAGGTATTCTCATCCACTGCAAGACAATCACCTACTCATTACCAATGCACAACTCCCATACACCTCAAACCACCATATAAACACAAATGGATCTCCAATACAACTCAAATAAGAAGTAACCATGCACAGAGATAAACTCTCACCTACAACTCCTTACAGAGTCTAAATCAAAGTAGCCTCAAGTAACTAAAGCATCAACTAGTCAATCTGTTGCCAAGGTTTGTTCTATAAAAAGACTACACAGCATGTAGTATCTTGCATACACAGAACAAGAGATGCATCTATTAAACCCCAAACTGAAAATTTTCCTTTAACAGCTTAAATGTGAAACTGGACTAGATATATCAACATTAGTGACTTTAAATGATTATACACATATATATTCAGGAAGAGGGGATTGGTCAAAAAGTTTGTCAGTAGACACACTGGCCTTTGTCAGGCTGGAGTTAGCAGACCTCAAGCAGTGGCCCCTCCTCCTTCTCGACACACACACACCATGAACAAACAAAGGAACAGACCAGAGTTTTAATGTTTCGACACTCTGAGCAGCACAGTTCACGCCAAGTTATCTTCCAACACATATATCATATGTCTACCAAATGTCCATCTCAATTAAAGTTCTATACCATACATGAAAAACTTCATTTTATTTTATTTTACTCCAAAAACAAAATGTTTCTCTATGCTGGTGCACACAAATGATCCTCCCTGATCTTCTTTCAAAGAATAAATGTCCTTCTTTGGGGCTCATATAATTTACTCAAATATCCTACGTCCACTCAAAAGAGGCTCATAGATTTTAACAAAGTCCCTGGAAAGAGGCTCATAAGTTCTCATCTTTATTCATAGTCCTCTTTCCGAAGGCTCATGCATTTTTATTTATTTATTAATTATTTATTTTTTAACAACTCAAGTCCCCCAAAAAGGCTCATAAATTTTCTATATCATATATAACTCAACTACTAACATTTATATAGGCCTTTATTTAATATAAAATCATATAATCCATGGAAACCAACTCACTCAGCTTCTCACACACATCTGGCATTCCACCAAGATACGCACACACACAGAGAGACCAACTCAGCTCGCACACACACACAGACAGACACCCAGGCAAAGGACAACTCTCCACCTCAAACAAAACACAAAACAACTCTCAACCCTAAACCAGGCATAAACTTACAAACCACTAAATCCCAAACACTCAGAGTCGACTCATTCATACACTTCCCTATAGCATGCTTTATAGCCGCTCCTTTTCTCATTTTCCTTTTCTCTTACATTAAAAATTTTTGCTACCATATGAAGTGTAGACAATTCAAATGTCAGGCTGCTTCGAACACAGCTCGTCAGCTAATGTTGAGTGGGAACCTACAATGAATCTTAACGCTACACCACCAGTTCCATTGAACTGACCTGAAACTCACCTAGTGACTTTCCAGGATTTTGGCCCATCTAACATCGCCTCCCAGAGGGCTTTAAACCAAATCTGCGGCTTTCCTTTAACTTTTAACCTTTAACTCTTAAACTCATTTCTCATTATCTCTTTACCTTTTCCTCTTTAATCCTCTATTTATGCTTATTAGTAGCCAATTGCCCTGGGCCCAGGGTTACCACTAGTCTCTTTACTTTTAACCAAATCAGACTATATCACAAAGCCAACTTTCATGCAGTGACTAATGTACACATGTCTTACTGTTAAGAAGTCAAGGGCCCAAACAACTTACTCTCGCATGGTGTTATTTAGCACACTGTTATCATTACTAGTTACGCTATTCTACACTTAAACCATTTCCTATTCTTTACTTCAACTTTAAACCTTTATCTTCACTATTTCCCATTCATCTCTATTCCCATATTTCAACATATGCACCACCATAATCCCCAAATTTAAAACCCAAATTTAAAACGGAGAGTTTCTCTAACAGCAACACAGCATGGCACATAAATGATTCTTCTCGGTGCAACTAGACAGCAACCACACAACAGCCCTTACGAATAAACCAACACCCAAAACACGTGAGAAACCAGCTCACCCGTTTGTTGGCCTGGTGCAGGAATAAGTGCGCAGAGGTCGTCAGCAGCGCTGTCAGTCACAACACGGTCCCATCTGGGGTGCCAACTCTTGAGGTGTATTTTCTTCTTTAGCAATGCTGTGATGATGAATGAAGAAGTCTCCGCCGACACTGTCTTAGTTGTCAATAATAAGTTTATTGTAAAAAAAAGATCAGCATCAAATCAAGCACCTAGGTCTTGCTTGAGAGAGGTCTCGGGCCAATTGTGAATCTCCTCTCTCGAACACTGCCAGTCTACCCATATTTATATGCGAGTTAAACAAAGAAGTCATAGGGTCCCTCACATCTGTAAACCATCATACATATTGAAAAAGAAAGATGAGTAGGGCGAGAAGGGCCTCAATACTTAGTCTAAACAGAGACAGGAAAAGGGCCCACCAGACCTTTGACCCTTGGACTAGGGTCCCTTTTCACCTAAACCAAACCCATATGTAAACCACATTCTTCAACCTCTTTGTCCTGCTCAACTGAACATAAGCAAGAAGAGAAATGAATTTTAAACCAGTTAGTTTAAACTTAAACACTACATAATGTATTACATAGGCACAGACACTACACATGTTAAATACACCAATGTAGAAGAAAAAGAATCACTCACTGGCCATCTTGGCCATTTGACATTTGTTTTAGTGTGTGTTTGTGTAAGGGTCTTTAGACCCATAGATTTTATTATCATATAAGGAAAAGCCACAATTGTCCCTCTGTTTCCTTCTCAGAACGTGTTGTCCACATTGAAACAGTAAGTGATTATTTCTGTTTGATCTCCACATTTTTACACATTGTGATTGTTCTGATACATTCAAACGACTGGCAGAACTTGTGGGCTGAAGTAGGAAGTGTGGAGATGACAGACAGGTGTCAGTGATGATGGAGTATGTGGGTGAATTAGAAAGGGAGAGGGGCTATGTAGAGGAATGTATGGAATGTGAAGTGGGCAGCTCCCCTGTGGGTCTGACCCCGCCTACCGTGACACTGACCATGTGCAGACATTTCAATACATATTGATGGATTTTATGAAAGATTTCACATGTTACTTTTAACGTTAAATACTTTGAATAAGATAAATAATGATATAATAATATATATAATATATTTTAATAATATAATAGCTTTCTACATTTCCAGAGTTCATCACACCCCAAAACAACACGAGAAGGTGTCAGGAGCTCTGATCAATGTAGCAAAACATCTTTCCAACCTGAAGTTCAGAGTCTGGGAGAGAATGCAGAAGATTCTCCAGTACTGTGAGTTTTGGTGTTAATTAGAGTAATTCTGTTCTCCTCACAATTAGAACTCTATATAGAGAGAAACATTAACATTGTGTGTTTGGTAAATGAACTATTCCAGTATTAAAGGCTGTATTAGTATAAACAGTGAGGGGGACGACCAGTTGATTGCTGGTCTGAGGGGAGACAGTCAGTCCATGAGGAGATCTACACCACCCACTCTCCACCTCTACACCACCCACTCTCCACCTCTACACACCACCCACTCTCCCCCTCTACACACCACCCACTCTACACCTCTACACACCACCCACTCTCCCCTCTACACCACCCACTCTCCACCTCTACACACCACCCACTCTCCACCTCTACACCACACACTCTCCACCTCTACACACCACCCACTCTCCCCTCTACACACCACCCACTCTCCCCAGGACACCACCACCTCCACCTGCTCCTCCATCCTGCCTCCTCCCCCATCCCTAACAAAGGAGAATCAGTGTAAGAGGTTCCTGTGCTGTATGTTGGGTTTGGTCTCCTCTACCAGGAGGAGGACCCATCTCACAGATGAGAGGAAGACCATCACTCTGAGTCTTACCCTATAGGGCTGTATGAAGTGGGACATGGGTCCTTGAGACTCCAGGCTAAGGGGCTTCCCACAATCCTCAAACCTATTAAGAGAAGTCATTGTGCTCAGAGGAGTGTGGTTGTGAAGTTAGGGAGACCCTAGCAAACACCCCAGAGACAATGTGCACTGTTCCAGGAACAGGACACACCACTCCAAACACCCAGACACAACTCCACCTCCCCACAGTCTGAAGTCCAGCTGAGCCCAAGCAGACACCCCCTGCTCCAGGGCTATATGGAATGGTGTGACCCTGGTAGGGTCTCCCAAGGCAAATTGGTCCTAGGTGATGGGCCAGACAAAGAGTGATCCAAAAACCCCTATGGAACTCATAAATAACAGTTACCCTCACCCGGATCAGGGTTATCGGGGCCTCACCCTGGAGCCAGGCCTGGGGGAGGGGCCCCTTGGTGAGCGCCTGGTGGCCTGGTTTCTACCCATGGGGCCTGGCCGTGGACAGTCAGAAAGAGATACTTGGGTTCACTCTCCCATGGGCCCACCACCTGTGGGAGAGGTAGTAGTAGTAGAGTGTTTGACAACACTCTGTTCACCGATCACCAAGATCATTAATGCTTCTCTCAGTACCGGTTCAGTTCCTCTCAGTTTAAAGCTGGCCGCTATTACTCCTTTACTAAAGAAGCCAGGACTTACCCCTGATGATTTTAATAACTACCGTCCCATATCTAACCTGCCTTTCCTGAGTAAGGTGCTTGAGCGTGTAGTTTCTGTTCAACTTAAAGAACATCTCATCTCTAACAACCTCTTTGAACAATTTCAATCTGGTTTTAGAACGAATCATAGCACTGAAACTGTCCTGGTAAGAGTCATGAATGACCTACTGCTGGCAGCTGATTCTGGACTAGTGAACATCCTTGTCCTCCTTGATCTTACTGCAGCATTCGATACTGTCTGTCATGACACATTGCTCCACAGACTGGAATCCTGGACTGGGATCACTGACATGGCAATGGCCTGGTTCCGGTCATACCTCACGGACAGGCAGCAGTTCGTTTCACTGGATGGTTTTAGATCAGACACTTTGTCTCACTCCTACGGTGTCCCTCAGGGTTCAGTTCTAGGCCCCCTTCTTTTTATCATCTACATGCTTCCACTTGGTAATATTATCCGACAACGTGGTCTTCAGTTCCATTGCTATGCAGATGACACACAAATATACATCAGCACGAAGCCTTCCGACCCATTGCCTCCTGATGCATTGGTTAGCTGTTTAATTGACATTAAAAAATGGATGAATAACAACTTCCTGAAACTGAACAGTAATAAATCTGAAGCCATTCTTGTGGCATCACCCTCCACACTCATGAAGATTGGCCAACCAACTATATCTCTTCCCGGTTTCGTCACATCCTCGGTGGCACAGGTTCGCAATTTGGGTGTTATTTTAGACTCCACACTCTCTCTGGATGCACACATAAAGAACGTCACCAAAATAGCCTTTTTCCATCTTAAAAACATCGCCAGACTGCGCCCCTCCCTTACTGACTCAGTGGCGGAGACACTTATACATGCTTTTATTACTTCTAGACTTGACTACTGTAACTCTGTTTTAATTGGGCTCTCTATGAGTAGCCTCAAGAAGTTGCAGTATGTCCAGAATTCGGCAGCTAGACTACTCACGCACACCAGGACATGGGAACACATTACCCCCATATTAAAAGACCTGCACTGGCTACCGGTTCATTACCGTATCCAGTATAAAATACTACTTTTGGTTTTTAAATCCCTGCCTGGTTTGGCTCCTTGTTACCTTTCTGGCTTACTCTCTACATATACACCATCACGCTCACTTCGGTCTGCAGATGCTCACCTTCTATCCGTACGCACTGCAAAACTCAACACGTATGGTAGAAGAGCATTTAGTGTTGTTGGTCCTAAACTCAACACGTATGGTAGAAGAGCATTTAGTGTTGTTGGTCCTAAACTCAACACGTATGGTAGAAGAGCATTTAGTGTTGTTGGTCCTAAACTCAACACGTATGGTAGAAGAGCATTTAGTGTTGTTGGTCCTAAACTCAACACGTATGGTAGAAGAGCATTTAGTGTTGTTGGTCCTAAACTCAACACGTATGGTAGAAGAGCATTTAGTGTTGTTGGTCCTAAACTCAACACGTATGGTAGAAGAGCATTTAGTGTTGTTGGTCCTAAACTCAACACGTATGGTAGAAGAGCATTTAGTGTTGTTGGTCCTAAACTCAACACGTATGGTAGAAGAGCATTTAGTGTTGTTGGTCCTAAACTCAACACGTATGGTAGAAGAGCATTTAGTGTTGTTGGTCCTAAACTCAACACGTATGGTAGAAGAGCATTTAGTGTTGTTGGTCCTAAGGTATGGAACTCTGTCCCCCTCTATCTCCGCACATGTACATCCCTAACTACTTTTAAGAAGCTCTTAAAAACTTACCTTTTTAGTATTGCCTTCTTGAATATGTAGGTTCACATGTGTCCGTGTTTATGTATATGTGTGTCCCTTTTCTCATCTGCTGCTTCTTTCTAATGTTTTTAGTTATTTAATGATTTATTTTAAATTGTTGTGACTTATTCTAATCCTTTTTAGTTTATTTAATCTCTTGTTGCCTATTCCCTTGTAAAGTGTCCTTGTGTGTCTTGAAAGGCGCTTATAAATAAAATTCTATTATTATTATTATTATTATATTATAGTAGGGGTTCAGTGCATTGTGGATTGGGCGGTGGCCGAATGTGGGGGCATTGGCGTACTGATCCTCTGTTACTGAATCTGGCTCTTGGGACATAAAGGTAACCTCTCTGGTTGGGAAGGAGCCTGAGCTGGTGTGCGAGTCTTAGAGATATCAACTAGATATAGTTGGACTCACCTCAACACACATTTGGGTCCTGGAAACAATCCTCTCGAGAGAGGCTGGACTTTATTCTTTTCTGGAGTTGCCCAGGGTGAAAGGCGGAGGGCAGGAGTGGGCTTACTCATAGCTCCCCAGCTCGCTGCCTGTGTGTTGGGGTTTTCCCCCTTAGACAAGAGTGTTGCTTTCCTACGCCTTCGGGTTGGGGAATGGGCTCTGTTGTTTGTCCTTATGCACCAAATGGCAGTTCCAACCTTCTTGGAGTCCTTGGAGGGGATACTAGAAGTTGCCCATTCTGGGCATTCTGGGGTGACTTCAATGCTTATGTGGGCAGCGACAGTAAGACCTGGAAGGACGTGATTGGGAGGAATTTCCTTTCCGATCTGAACCCGAATGGTGTTTTGTTATTGGACTTCTGTGATCGTCAGAGTCTGTCCATAACAAACACCATGTTCAAGCACAGAAGTGTCTATAAGTGCATGGCAGAGGAACCTGTCAGAAAGGTCTTTAACTCCCACTTCCAGCAGAGCTTTGACCGCATCCCGAGGGAGGCCAGAGACATTGAGTCTGAATGGGCCTTGTTTCACGCCTCTGTTGTCAATGCGGTGGACCAGAGCTGTGGCCGCAAGGTTGTCGGTGCCTGTCATGGCGGCAATCGCCAAACCCAATGTATTCTGAAGAAAGAGTCCTATCAGGCCTGGTTGACTCGTGGGACTCCGGAGGCGGCAGATGGGTACAGGAGGCAAAAACTCGGGTGTGGGAAGAGTTTGGTGAGACCATGGAAAGTGACTTTCGATTGGCTCCAATAAGATTCTGGAAAACCGTCAGGCAACTCAGGAGGAGAAAGCGGTTCCCGACCAATAGTGTATACAGTGGGGCTGGGGATCTGCTGACCTCAACTGGGGATGTCATTAGGTGGTGGACGGAATACTTTGAGGATCTTCTCAATGCCACCATCACGTCTTCCATGGAGGAAGCAGAGCTCGGGGACTTGGACGGGAGTTTGCCCATCACTCAGGCTGAGGTGACCAGGGTAGTTGTGAAACTCCTTGATGGCAAGGCTCTGGGGGGACCGGAGATTGTGCTCCAACTATTGGGGGATCACACTCCTCAGCCTCCCTGGTAAGGTCTATGTAGTGGTACTGGAGAAGAGAGTCCAGTCGATAGTCGAGTTTCAATTACAAGAGGAACAATGTTGGTTCCGTCCTGGTCATGGAACACTGGACCAGCTTTTCACCCTTGCGAGGGTCCTAGAGGGTGCATGGGAGTTTGCTCAACCAGTCCACATGTGTTTTGTGGATTTGGAGAAGGCATTCGACCGTGTCCTTCGGGATTCCTCTTGGGGTGCTCCGGGAGTATGGACTACGAGGCCTGCTGCCACAGGCTATCCAGTCCCTGTACAAACAGAGCAGGAGCTTGGTTTGCATGGCCGGAAGTAAGTCAGACTGGTTCCCGGTGGGAGTTGGACTCAGCCAGGGCTGCCCTTTGTCACCGATTCTGTTCATAACTTTTATAGACAGAAATTCTCTGCGTAGCCAAGTGGTGGAGGGGGTTCGGTTTGGTGGCCTCAGGATTCCGCGTCTCCCATTTGAGGATGATGTGGTCCTGTTGGCATCATTGGGCCAGGACCTACGACTCTCGCTGGATCAGATTGCAACCGAGTGCGAGGCAGTCGGGGTGAGAATCAGCACCTCTAAAACTTGGACCATGGTTCTCAGTTGGACAAGGGTGGAGTGACCTCTCTGGGTCGGGAATGAGTCCTTGCCTCGAGTGGAGGAGTTCAAGTATCTCAGGTTCTTTTTCACGAGTGATGGAAGGATGGGACGAGAGATTGACAGGCGGATCGGTGCTGCGGCTGCAGTATTGCAGACGCTGTACTGGACCGTTGTGGTGAAGAGGGAGCTGAGCCAAAAGGCAAAGCTCTCAATTTACTGGTCAATCTACATTCCGACATTGAAATTGTCAATGAAGTTTACCTTCTGATGTGCATAGGCTGTAGCGAACCAGCTGTTTAGAGCCAGCAGTCTGGTAATGTGACCACTGCCTCGACGTGCAGTTGGTATTGGTCCAGAAATGAAAACTTCATACTGGGAAAACTCCAGAATGTCGAGCAGATGGTTAAAATCTTGTTGTTTGTAAACATCACTAGAGACAACATGTAAACATATTATAATTAATCAAATAGACACAATTTCAATCTTCAAAACAACAAGCACACAAGTACTGCAGGGGTGTGTGGTGAACACACAACATCACCATCACTTCCCTCTTATCAACCTACTGCAGCATTTCACTCAGAGTTAAGGGCCTGCAGTCTGTAGATGTGACCTCATCACATAAACACATGAAGAACATGATGATTCATTCTGTTCTCTCTCCTCAGACCCTGTTACTCTGGACCCCAACACTGCACATCCACGCCTCCACCTGTCTGATGATCTCACTACTGTAGAACAGAGACCATACAAATTACTGCTTCCTGATAATCCAGAGAGATTTGATCAGCATGTGTGTGTCCTGGGCTCTGAGGGCTTTAACTCAGGGATACACTGCTGGGATGTTGATGTTGGAGACAGTGAAATATGGGAACTGGGTGTAATTGGAGAGTCTGAATGGAGAAAGGGAAAGTCTTACTGGAATTCAGTGTGGGGTCTATGCTACATTATGAGCACTGATAAATACTGGACACAGTGGCCAGGACAGAAATATTACCCCCTCCAACCTTCTGAGAAAGTGCAGAGGGTCAGAGTTCAGCTGGACTGGGACAGGGGGAAAGTAACATTCACTGATCTTCTAACCAGTTCACACCTGTGCACTGTAACACACACTTTTACTCACACTGTTTTCCCATTATTCTATAATGAAAGTTCCTCTTCTATGAGGATCTTACCAGCGAAGATATCAGTAACAGTGGAACAGCAAAATTAATGTTGCCTTGGATTAATTTAATCTTCAAACATATTTTAATGAAATGTATATATATACAGTATGACTGATTCATTTATATGAACGAAAACTGTTTTGAACTTTAGTTCTCATGTTGAACCATTATATAATGCTGTAATGTGCAACAAAACCAAGAATTTAGATTTAATAAGACTTATGGGGTTGGTGTAATGTGTGGCAGTTTACAGTTAACCCATGATGATGCATCTGAGGCAGTGGCGTGCACACATAGACATCAGGTGGTGCTAAAGCACCACCAAATCTGCCCTTTATCAACGAAAGTGTCCTTTTCAAACTTCGGTTTTCATTTTACTGAGGTCGGTTTGAAATGATCTTTAGAAAACCTGAGCGATTAAAAACAATGACCTGAAATGAGCCACCACCTCGCACACACCCGACCTCTCTCTTCCTTTAACACCAGATGCGCTGCAGCAGCAGTTCAGTTCAGCAAAAGGAAGGAAGCGTCTTCAGTACAGCACACACGCTCACAGATAGACTTCTTCTCCCGTCCCCACCAGCCAGGTCACATACACATCAAGTAAAATCGTACTGTTTGCCCTCTAAGCCCAACGTGAAATCATTTTCTTGTGCAGTAAAATGTCTCATACAGCACCAAACTACTAAGCATTTTTAGCCGACTGGTCACCTGATAAACTAGTCGCTCTAGCCCAAATCAATGATAGATAACATGAGGATGACCACATACAATTAATTAAGGTAGAGTTTGCAAATCTATGTGTTAAGCTGAACGTTTTCTGTTGTATAGGTTTTGTTAGGCAACATAAATTAACACATTCGTTTGTGAAAGAAACGGGAAGTTCCCCATTACCTGTGGAAAAATACCCATTTGCATTCATGTAATGACAACACTCAGTAGCCTATAACTCCTTCTCGTACTTTTTGGACTTTTTACTGTCTTAATTGTAGGCCTATATTGATTTACTAATTGCAAAATATATGCAACAAGGCCTGCAGACAGTGGAGGGTAAACAGAAGTTAACTGAAGGACATGACTGTATATAGTTAATATTGGATATGAATTTTATCAGTTGGCTGTGTGACTTTTCTCCATTGAAAACTCACTTTAGAGAATGTTACAAATAAAATGTCAAATTTCATTCAACATGTGCTTGTAATTTTTATTATAATTAAGTGTACCACGTGCGCTAAAAAGTGCCCTTCAACCCCCCCGAGCACTTGCCCCCCAAAATGTCTGTGCACGCCACTGATCTGAGGACAGTGTGATGAGTATGACCTTGCTAATACGTCAGGTTTTTTGAGGAGCCTGGAAGAATTCACGGGCCAGGAAGTGATTCAGATTGGACTTGATGGCGAACCAGGACCTCTGAGAGACATCTCTGAGGAGATATACTTGTACCTCTTGCACCTACAACAATTTCGCTTTTTTAAGGGCCCCAACGGACGTTTTACTTTATTTTATGTGTACACTTTGTTTGTTTTGCATTAATTGGGTAGTCTCATTGTGGAGTTTTATACAGATCTGAATATTTTCCCAGTGTTGTAACAATACAAGGGTGACTACTCAACATTTGTTTTCCCAGCCGTCTGCTTTGTCACTGTTGCTCATCTTATCGACTCCTGACGAACTTGGTATCTTCTGATTCTGGCCAAGGTCTTATTACTAGTTCGTACTCTGTGTACTATACTTTTACCCTGTGATCCACTTTAGCATTGCCGAGGTGGGTTACACATGGACTGCCCAGTGGACAGTACCCCAGAGGGTGCCAGCATGGAGAGCTACTTCTCCTCACAGGAGGAGGAGGAGGAGATGGAGGCGCAAGAGGAGGAACCACCTGGCCCGTCTCCTGATGGTCTCACCAGAGCGCCTCCTACAGAGCCCAGCACTTGTGGCCCTCCAGTGGTGAGTGAGGGAAGTGCACGCTCACCGAATGCGAGCAATACTGTTGCGCGCCTCCCAGTGGCACTTAGAGGGACTGCGAGCTCTGCTACTGAGCCTGAGGCCAGTGTGTGCTCCCCAGTGACACCAAAGAGGACTGCACACGCTCCCAAGGGGCCGAAGGCCGGTAGCTCCGGTAGTTCCCTGTCAAGAGATCAAAGGGGAAGCCACCGGCTCCAGTGCTTGTAACACCAGGACTGCCAGCCCAGTTTTGAGAAAATGAGTTTATTGCTTAGCAATAATGTCAGCAACAGTATATTTTGTTCATCAGTTAAAGTGATTTTAAAATGAGATATAATTGCTACCTTAAATGCTTTAAGTTATAAATCTTAAGAAGGGCCCCACAAGGGCTGTTCAGCATATTGTTGCAACAGAAAACGATTTGGTCTACAGGAAGTGTCAGACTCTTGCGAAGTATGTTCTATACTGATAAACTCCACAGAAGGTGACTTGCAACAACTACCTGTAATGACACCCTGTCAGGTTGAGACACCGTGAACATAAAATAACGTAAAGTCATGCATGTATGTACGAGAACTCTATGTATGGGATGGAAGATGACTGTAGGGGTGGAGCAGTAGCATATAAAACATGCCTGTTACCAGTAACTTTCTGATCTCTCTGATGTACATGTTTTGTATGTATGAGATCCCCAGAGATATCTCTGTTCAAATAAAGGCTTTTTGGCATTGCAATAATTTTGGTCTTGTGTTCCTGCTATTTCCTTTTGCATCAAATGAACGCAGTGGGCTGAAGTGTTGAAGAGAAGTTCAGAGCCCAACACCAGCCCATCGTGGGGCTTCAGGCATGGAGGCCTGGGAATCTGTTCCCCTTCGTGCCTGCGCCTGTGTTTCTGTCTGTCTCTGTGTTTCTCCTCAATCCGTTTTTCCCCTTTTGTGCCGTTCGTGTTCAATGTTCCTCTGTGTGTGTTTGTGAATGTCCCTGTTCTGTCTAACGTGTTTTCCCCTGTCTTCCCAGGGAGGTGATCTAGGCTGCTTCATGGTGGACTCCCACATCTGGGGGCGGTGACTCCCAGACGTGTGTGAATCTGGCGGCCCCAGGCCTGCCCGTCAGTGTGGGTCCGGGGCTTCGCTGGGCACACTGGAAGGACCTGTCCCTGGTGGGGGAGTGTTTCATATTATTAGTAATTTTATTATTAACAATAATAATAAAAAATAATTTTGTTAATTGTAAATGAATTTAGCATTATCTCAGTGCTGGCAGTGCCGTGGCCTTCACAGACATGATACAGTCCCTCCCTCCTCTCTCATAAAATGGACCTCAGAAACATCGCTAAGGTCTGAGATATGCTCTCTCCTGCTGATAGTGAAAAACTTGTCCATGCATTTATCACATCAAGGCTAGATTATTGTAACGCTGTTCTATCTGCTCTTCCAAAGAGCTCTATTTCGCACCTACAGCGAGTTCAGAATGCTGCTGCAAGGGTTCTGACCCTCAGGAGAAAGAGAGATCATATTACACCTGCACTCCACTCACTACACTGGTTACCTGTCAGCTTTAGAATGGATTTTAAGGTTCTAGTCATGGTTTTTAAATATCTTCATGGTCTTGCTCCTCTTTACCTCAGTGAAATGATGGTTAGATATGTTCCCGTCAGGTCTCTCAGGTCTTCAAACAGTAATCTACTGGTGATTCCTAAAAGCCGATTAAAGATTGGCGAGGGTGCTTTTAGCCACTATGACCCAAAGCTCTGGAACTCTCTCAGAGGCATTTCATCCCTAAACAGCTTTAAGAAGAGTCTCAAAACCTGTTTAGATCTGCTTTTAGTTAAGAAAGGAGACATTACAGACTGTAACTAAACTGTAAAAACTAAGGAAGTGTTAGCTGATGTCCCCCTGATTCAATGTTTGTGAACTGGCGCTATCTGGTGGAAATATCGTAAAGGTTTTCATCTTTTTGACTTCTTTATACAGTCCCCTCCTCCCTGTACATAGCTGCCCGTTTAAGCAAATAAACCTTGGACTACCACACCTGTCTTGACTCACGTCTGTCATAAATGTTTAGATAATCTCTATACTCTGGCATCAACTCCTTATACTCGCTAACCTGGATGAAGAACTACACTTAGCCTACGGAATTGACGTTCAGGCAAAACGATCTATTACAGCAGCTGTTGGAGGAAATGGCTGCTACAAACCCTCTGTCAGAAGAAGAGTTTTCATGTCCTGTGTGCTGTGACATCTTCAGGGATCCTGTTCTACTGTCATGTACCCACAGTGTGTGTAAAACCTGTCTGCAGCAGTTCTGGGAAACCAAGGGATCTCGAGAATGTCCAATTTGTAGAAGAAGATCTTCTAAATCCAACCCTCCTCTTAATCGTGCACTAAAGAACCTGTGTGAGTCTTTTCTAGCGAGCAGGAGTCAGAGATTTTCTGCTGGGTCTGAGGTTCTCTGCAGTCTGCACAATGAGAAACTCAAAGTCTTCTGTCTGGAGGACCAACAGCCTGTGTGTGTGGTGTGTCAGATTTCAAAGGCACATAAAACTCACGACTGCTGTCCAGTAGATGAAGCTGTGTGTGACTTTAAGGTATGAAACATACTATATATATATTTATCTGTAATATCTGTTTTCCTCCATGGTTTAGGTTATTTTGAAATGAATGTTAAATAGGCTAGATTAAACCTGTCAAGGGATGGGATTTGAGAGAATTAAAACAAACCTTCACAATTATTATATTCAAAGTTTATTTATTCAAATACTGTAAATATATAGTATTACTATTCTACAGTAAATGAAACTTGGTCAAAGAGTAAACGTGGCTTTCTTTTCATTCTTGACATTATTTTGTAATCTTTGTAATCTCCAGTACAGATACAGACACTGAGATTAAATCCTGTAAGACTCGTACTGTCCTCTGCCATTTTTACAGAACAAACTCAAGACCTCACTGGAGTCTCTACAGCAGCATCTGAAGGTCTTAGAGGAACATAAACAAGTCTGTGAGAAAATAGCAGCCCACATTAAGGTGAAAGGTCACTGAGTTCTGAATGGTGCTGTGATCACTGTCCACGTACACCATAATGAAACACACACATTTAGACAGTTTATATTTCCTCATCATCTCCCATTCCAGTATCAGGCCCAGCACACAGAGAGGCAGATAAAGGAGGAGTTTGAGAAGATCCACCAGTTTCTAAGAGATGAAGAAGCAGCAAGAATAGCTGCACTGAAGGAGGAAGAGGAGCAGAAGAGTCTCATGATGAGGAGGAAGATTGAGGAGATGAGTGGAGAAATAGCATCTCTTTCAGATCAAATCAGAAACACAGAGAAGTAGATGGAAGCTGAGAACATCCCGTTCTTACTAGTAAGAATCACTCAGTCTGTATCTCTCTCACTTAAACACACGTACAAAACATGTTAAATACACCAATGTAAGTGACAAAGAATCACTCATTGGCCATCTTGACACCACTTCACACACACACACACACACACACACACACACACACACACATACACACACACACACACACACACACACACACATAAATGCATAAGTAAAAGGTTTTGACATTTGTTGTGTGTGTATGTGTCAGGGTCTTTAGACACATTGATTTTATATCATATAAGGAAAAGGGATATTTGACAGAATATAATTTGAAGAAAATTATAATTGCATTTTAATTTCTGTGTACAATTGTCACTTTGTTTCCTTCTCAGAACGTGTCGTCCACATTGAAACAGTAAGTGATTATTTCTGTTTGATCTCCATATTTTTACACATTGTGATTGTTCTGATACATTCAGATCTTCAGTCTGTGGTCTCTGTTATTTCAGAAACATGATATATGAAGAAGGAATAAAAATGTTATATATTTAGGAATAAAAAACAAACTGATATTGACAGTAACGGGGTGACAGAAACATCAGACATGGAATCTTTAATGTCAATCACACACAGTGTAATAAAACACAGCCACACACACACACACAGTGTAATAAAACACAGCCACACACACACAGTGAAATAAAACACAAAACACAGCCACACACACACAGCAATGACAATCACACACAGTGAAATAAAACACAGCCACACACACACAGAGATAGTCAGAGCAAGATAAACACTTAAGGTGTAAATTTCCTGACTTGGCAGTCAAAGTGCAGCAACAGAAGAAAACACACGCAGGTTCACTCCCCTACGCTCAAGGAATACACAGTGATGACTGGCAGAACCAGTGGGCTGAAGTAGGAACTGAGGTGATGACAGACAGGTGTCAGTGATGATGGAGTATGTGGGTGAATTAGAAAAGGGGAGGGGCTATGTAGAGGAATGTGTGGAATGTGAAGTGGGCGGCTCCCCTTTGGGGAGATTGCTGCGGTTTGCGGGAGTATATTTATATTATCTACGTCGATACCCAACGTTAAGATTAAATCTAGGGTATGATTTTGATAATGTGTAGGTCCTACTATGTTTTGTGTAATGCCAACAGAGTTCAATATAGAAGTAAAAGCCCTTGTCAGTGGATCCTCCGCATTATCAAAATGTATGTTAAAGTCTCCTACCATTATTATTTTGTCACTACTTACTGCTAAATTTGCTGCAAAATCGGTGAAATCGTTTAAGAAATCTAAGTAAGGCCCTGGTGGTCTGTATACATTAGTTAGGGAAAATGCACTTTTATTTTCAGATGGACTAATTACATTAATAGACAGCATCTCAAATTAATTTGAGATATCTAGGTATTTCTGATGAATTTCTAAACAATCACGATAGATTATACATATTCCACCTCCTCTGCCTGACAATCTAGGTCTATGTATATACCTATATCCCACAGGAGTGGCTTCGTTTAGAGTTAAATAGTCACCAGATTGAATCCACGTTTCAGTTAGACATAAAATATCAATTTTCATCCAGTGGCATAAGTAACATTGGCCAAAACATTCAAAATGCCAAATTACATTTGTATGCAGATGATACAGTTATTTACTGTTCAGCACCAAACTCTGCAAAGTCTTTTCAATATCTTCAGTCAGCTTTAGA
Source organism: Brachyhypopomus gauderio (assembly GCF_052324685.1). Lineage (NCBI taxonomy): Eukaryota > Metazoa > Chordata > Actinopteri > Gymnotiformes > Hypopomidae > Brachyhypopomus > Brachyhypopomus gauderio. Next base: position 23,534 of record NW_027506938.1, on the reverse strand, counting down.
TCAAATAGAAGATCAATTATATCACATGAATCTTGTATTAAATGCTGGAAAAACTAAACTTGTGTTTTTCTCTAAGTCAAAAACACAAACAGCTAAAGTGTCTGCACTGTCAGGACTGACCCCGGAGTCGCTCCTCCTGTCGCCACAGGAGGAGACTCACGAGCCAGTGCTCGCTCCCGAGCCAACACTCGTTTGTGGACCAGCGCTCGCGCACAGACCAACATTAGTTCACGAACGCGTTCACAAACACGAAATCAGCAGTGATGACCTGCAGCTGTTCGCCTCCCTATTTAAGGAGGACGACTGCAGAGTCTCATTGCTGAGTTGTTGCCGTCTCCACACGCTTTCAGCCAGCCTTTTCTTGATGATCAATGTGTCTTTGTTGCACTTACCGTATTCGCTGTTTTCCCTGTCGTTTCCGAGTTCGCTCACCACTTCGCTACTTCTGGCCAATCTCAAGTCCAGGCCTGTTGTTTCTCTATCCAGTTTCGTATGTTATTTTGTGAAGAGTTTTTTGTTTGCTCCCCGTTGTGGTTTGAGAGCCAGCTACTTCCCCTGGCGTCTTCAGTTTGTTTATTTTGTTTTGGTTTTCTCGCGTCGAGTATTCAGCAATCTTTTGGTTTCTCTTTCTTTTTCGAGTTTCCCTCCGTTCTTCCCTTTTACGGAGGTATTTTCTTTTGGCGCTTTTCCCGCATTCCATTTGGCGGAGGTTTCAGTTCACTGTTTTATTTCGTGATCGGCATTTGGGTCTTCCCGGTTTAACATTACACGCGTCGTGTGCGGGTTCGCATTCCAACACGTAACATGCACCAAACTTGGTCAACAGATTCAACTAGTGTCAAGTTTTAAATATCTGGGTTTCTTAATTGATGAGAAGTTATCTTTTAAACCTCATATCCAGCATTTAATTTAATTTAAAAGCTGAGATTAGATTTTTATTACAGAAATAAATCTTGTTTTTCTTTTACTGTAAAAAAAGAGGTTAGTTGAATCAACGTTTATGCCTATAATAGATTATGGAGATACATTGAATATGCATGCTCCTGTGCGCTGTTTGAGCATACTGGACAGTGTGTATTACAGTGCTTTGCATTTTATAACAAACTGCTGACCACTTAACCATCATTGTTTGTTGTATACAAAAGTGAATTGGACTTTGTTGCAGGTACAACGCTTTCTACATTGGTATATTTTTATTTATAAAGTGCTAATTGATAATCTACCTTATTATTTATCCTGTCTTTTGAATTGAAAGGCAGGGTTTGCTCAGTCTTCGCTCGAGTGAGTTTTTGCAACTTGTTGTACCTAGAGCTGGGATAGACTGCCTTTAGCTTTGCTGTTCCATACACATGGAACCTGTTACAGATGGATATAAAAATCAAGGACATTGTTTCTTTGAGTAGATTTAAGACCCCGATAAGAGTAGTCGGGTCCAGATCATCTGTGTGTGTGTGTGTGTGTGTTATGACTACTCTAGGCAGTAGCCCTAACAGAGAAAGTATATGGAGAGACTGTGATGGGGATAGTGAAAAGATTAGTGTTTTATTTACAATTGCCCAGGGATGTAGCTTCAGGACACGACCCGATGCTCAAAATAATAAACTATACATCTATAACCAAAACAATAGACTACCTTACCCAAAGCCTGTTCAACGAAAAGTAAACAAAATACAATAACCTACCCCAACTTCCTATAACAAAACAAAGAGAAGGGGATAAACAAAAAGAGCGCCGTAGTCCTTTCTTCCCGTTTGGGCTGTATTAACAGGCTTAAACTGTTTACACGAATATTTATACATACACACTATATTAGTGGTGGGACTTTAACGCGTTAATTTCGATTAATTAATTACATGGAAAATAACGAACTAAAAAAATGTACGCATTTTAACGCATTTAACGCATGAGACACTTTTGCACCGTGGAATATTTCTCAGATTATATGGACGCACAATAAGATGAGCATTATGGAGATGACTGAAGAGGCTACGCTGGTGGATGGGAAATTTAAATATAAGAAACTTCCAGATGGAAGTACAAACACAAATAGTGTTATTTGCACTTTATGTAGGAAGGAGTTCACTTATCACAGGAGCACCTTCGTTACCACCTCAACGCAAAACATGTTGGGGCTAACCAGAGACCGTATATATAAGTGGACTGGACGACACGAGTGAAAAGTGAAGCCTCCGTGTGTCAGCTGCCCTCTAGTGGCTGGCTGCAGTACAACTTTTAACCCTGCCCATTCCCATGTAAGTGAACGGGCCGGACGAGAAACTTTGAATTTTTATTACACGTAAAATAAGTTTTTTGAGCAATTATATTTTGTCAATTCTATAACACCCCATTGCGTTAGTGTCTCTCCCAGTGTTTTTCTCTACGATAATCTACGATTTTATAGAAGTTATTAAGTGTTATTTAAAGGGGTGTGGAGTTAAGGTGATTGACAATTAATAGCTGCGTTGGTTGACATTTAATACCAGACGCTCAAATGTGAACGCGCTCAACAGCTAAACTCTATCAAAACTCTCGACAGCAGTATTAAAACCTTTTACCTTTGTTTATTTTGTAAAACGTCAAAAGTGTCTATACTGGTGGGCGTATCTCAAAGAATGTGATCAGAGTTGGGGCGGAGATACGGTCTCTGGCGGAGATACTGTCCTGCCTACCGGTTCTAATGCGCATGCTCTGGCTCCAATTTTCATCTACTGCGCAACCGCATCCAAGATGGCAGCGTCCAGGACGCCATCTTGGTGGCTTCAAAAATTCAAACGGGAGTCAACGGTGACGTACCGTCCATTATATATACGGTCTCTGGGGCTAACGCGCAGGTCAGTAATGATAACTTAGCTGCTAAATGTATTCCTAGTGCGAACAAACAGTGTCGTCAGTCAACACTCGACCACATGTCGGGGTTCAAATTAAGAAACAAAATGTCAAAGTCCACATCAGACAAATTGACCAATTCACTGGCGAGATGGATTGCTGTGGACTGTAGACCGCTCTCTGTGGTCGAAGGCTTAAGTAAGACGCGGCAAGTTTAAACGCCTCCGCCGTTCGTGGAGGTTCGCGCGAGGTGGGTGGAGTCGCTCGCTACGGTCACTCGCGAAAGTATAATGCAGGCTTTACAAGAAGTGCTGCAAATTGCGGCAGCTGATGCAGGTTACGAACTGCAATCCAGCAGCTGTATGATGAGGAAAGGGAAGTAAAACAGGTTATTGTGAAGAGCGCCACAAATGTGGCTCTGACTGGGGATCACTGGACCTCTGTTAGCAACAAGAATTATCTTGGTGTGACAGCTCATATTATAGATGATGAATGGAAGATGCAATCATTTGCTTTGAGCATGCAGAAGACCACTTCTAGGCACTATGGAGATGCCTGTGGCAGAGGCCTGGGAAATTAAAAGAAAGTCTACCATCTAAAATGGTGTATGAGCCATGTATTATTTGTGTTGCTGTAATTTACCTCCCTGCCACTAGAGGGTCTTTTTACTCTCTAAATACCCATGGTGAACTCCACCGGAGACAGGGGCTGATAGGAAGCAACAGTTTTCGACTGTGTCTGTGTGACCTTGATATTGTGAGTGGTTAAGGTGAGGATTATGTGTTATTTTGGTTACTTTCAAGTTTGTCATGAGTTATTTGCCATGTTGTCTTATTGGGGAAAATAAACTAGCACATACATTTTACCTTCATCAACCGAACTTTCTGGGTGATTACTTTCAAGTGCATAGACACACATCCTAACAATCCAGTCATCAGCCTCCAGGAACTGACTGTACAGGATTAGTCAGTACAATTGGTCGAAAACTGCTTCACTGGGATTACTGTTCGTGGCGTTTGTGTGGAAATTCCGGATGTAAGGAGGGCAAATATTTGGAGTTGCCAAAACCCGAACTGCATTAGCTATGGGGCAAGCCGAATACTAGCGTCATCACACCGGGAGGAACTCATCAATGCCGGCCAACGCTCGATTGGGGTATGTGGTGATCAGCGCTGATGTGTTTTGAATGGCCATTGTTTATTTGTGTGCATACACTCGCATGCGTTTTGAAATCGCTTTGCTCGGCGAGACGATTTGTGAAACACTGCAACTGCTTGCGCATCTAAATAGCTTTCGCCGGTTGGTACGGACTGTTGCAGGCGATTTTTAACTCTTTGCGGGATTCATTGGGAAGTTACCTTTCGTGACCATTATGACTGAAGAAACACAACGCGTTCTTAAAATGACTGAACCTTGCGAAAGTGCAGATGTGAAATTTATGTCTGAAAAACGTGTGGTTAAACTAACACCAAAGGCATTGCTGGAAAAGATAAGCATGTTGGAAAAGCAGAGGAAGTCTGCATTTTGCAAATTGACTAATCTAAGAGAATGTATTTTGAAACTGATGGGTGACAAGCATGTAAATAAGGTTGAACAGGAGTTTGGTGATTTTAATGTGTTGTGTGAAAATATACATCAGGTGCATGCATCTTTATTGGGGTTATTACCTGCTGATGAAGCAAGCAAACATGATATTTGGTACCAAGCTAAAATGCTGAGTTTCAAGGAATTTATTATATGTGTAAGCCAATGGCTGTTTGACACTAAAACAGGTTCAAATACAACAGTCTGTGGTGACCCTCAAAATGAAGCTTTATTGGGCCAAACTGAAATTCAAATGGTGGAAACTGAAGACGACGAGGAAGATGGCGTCCGACCTCATGACAGTATCTCAAATGTGCAATCACAGCACCATGGCTCAATTGGTTCTTCCACTTCATCTGCTTGGCGCAAGGCTGAGGCAAAACGAGATGCACTCTTAGCTCGGGCTGCTGCTTTGGAGGAAAAACATGCATTGGAGGAGCAGCAGCTCATTCTGAAGAAAAAGAGAGAACAACTGGAGTTGAACACTGAGATAGCTGAAGTGACTGCTAAGCTGGCTGCACTAAAAGTTGGCAGCAGCATCCATTCAAAGCGATCTGATGGAATGTCTTCTTACATGAGGAAGGGGGCTAGGCCTAAGATCATACATACCTCGCTCAACCCACAGGTTCCAACGATTCCGCCATTGTATCAAAACGCATGTCAACCGTTGGAAAGCAATGCCCCAGTATTTGGACCTGTCATGTCAACCTTTGGGCCTTCACTACCACAGCGGCATACACAACAAGTGTTTCCACCTATGCAAAGCCAAAATCAAACCCCAGGTCTCTACCATTTGCTTCAAAAACAGAACGACATAACAACTCTCCTTGTTCATATGCAAACTGCTCAACAGCTACCACGCAGGGAAATGCCCATTTATGATGGAGATCCTCTGCAGTTTAACTCCTTTATCAGAGCTTTCGAACACTGTGTGGAAGCTAAATCAACATCTAAAGGAGACTGCTTATACTACCTTGAGCAATTCACCAGGGGGCACCCAAGGGAAATGATACGTAGCTGCCTTCATATGCCTGCTGAGACAGGGTTTGCAGTAGCAAAGAAGCTGCTTAAGGAGCATTTTGGAAATGAATTCAAAATCACTGCAGCATACATGAAGAAGGTCATGGAGTGGCCTAGCATTAAAGCTGAGGACCCTGAAGCACTCAAGGCTTATGGACTTTTCTTACGTGAGTGTTCCAATGCCATGGCTGACCTTCAGTACTTGGAGGAGCTCAACATGTCAGCTAACATCAAGATCCTGAGCCGAAAACTTCCATATAAACTCAGAGATAAATGGAGAACTAAGGCATGTGATATCTTGGAGAAAACAGGATGAAGAGCACAATTTTTAGACATTGTGAATTTCATTGAGCGTCAGGTGAGAGTCACTTCAGATCCAGTCTTTGGTGATATACAGGAGGGCTCACCTGATGTCAAAGGGGCAACCAAATCATCAGTTAAACCCTACCTAAGACGTAACAGCTTTGCCACACAGGTGGTCATTCAGGATGAGTCCAGTACACCAGATGATGACTATGACAAAGTCACATTTACTAAGACTGATTCCATTTCCTGCATGTATTGCAACATTAGCGGTCATACTTTGGATCAGTGCTTTAAGCTGGGGAGAAAGCTGCATAGGGAGAAATTGGAGTATTTAAAAGAAAATGGCTTGTGCTTCAGTTGCTTGTGCACAGGACATCTGAGCAAGAACTGCGAGAGGCGCATAACTTGCAAAAGGTGTAACAGAATGCACCCCACTGTCTTGCACATTGGAGACAAACAAGGAGTGACTCGGACGGGTAGTAAGCAGAAGGATTCTGAGCAGCCAAACACTTCTGACAGCTGTTCTACATCATCCGCTTGTGGTCTTACAGGGGTTGGCCACTGTAACGGAATTCTGCCCATTTTGCCTGTAAAAGTTAAGTGCTCCAAGGGTAGCAAAGTCCTTGAAACGCATGCCTTTCTGGACCCAGGAAGTACAGGAACTTTTTGCACCAGGAACCTCATTGAGACGCTGAACTTGGAAGGGCGCAAACTCAAGCTTCATATCCGCACATTAGGCCATGCCAATGTGGTAGAGAGTTCTGTTGTTGACAACCTGGAGATATCTGCCTATTCAGATGATTGCTTCTATCCACTTCCCCAAGTATGTGTTCAGCAAGAAATGCCCGTCTCTACAGCCAACATCATTAGCAAAAGGGAGCTAAGAAAATGGCCATACTTGGAGACAGTAAAAATTCCTTATCTAAATGCTGGAGTTGACCTATTGATTGGCACCAATGCCTCCAAACTTATGGAACCATGGGAGGTCATTAATAGTCGTGAAGGTGAGAATGGACCCTATGCAATCAGGACCCTGTTGGGGTGGGTAATAAACGGGCCGTTAAGGGGTAGCAGCGACTGTGAAATTGATCATCCTCAAGTCCATGCCAACAGAATCGCAATTGATAGAATTGAGGAACTGCTAATTAGCCAGTACAATTATGATTTCAATGAGTGAGCTGCTGACGAACAGGAGGAAATGTCACAGGAAGACAAAAGGTTTATGGAGACAATGAAAAGCTCAGTTCAGCTGCAAGAGGGGCACTACACATTTCAATTGCCTTTCAAAGGCAAAGATGTCTCCATGCCAAACAACCTCAGCATTGTTATACAACGTATTTGTGGTCTGAAGAGGAGACTACAGAAAGACGCAAGCTTTCATAATGAGTACAAGAGTTTCCTTGCCGATGTCATTAGTAACGGCTATGCAGAGGAAGTGCCTCAGCAACAGCTCAAAGCACCAATCGGGAAGGTGTGTTATATCCCACACCACGGCGTTTACCATCCGCGGAAAGGGAAGCTACGAGTTGTGTTTGATTGCGGAGCAGAATACAAAGGGGTCTCTCTTAATAGTCAGCTCTTGCAAGGTCCAAACCTCACCAGTTCATTAGTTGGCGTTCTACTAAGGTTTAGACAGGATAAAGTAGCCATAATGGCAGACATAAAGGCTATGTTTCACCAGGTTAGGGTGGCAGAGCAGCACAGAGACTTTTTAAGATTCCTGTGGTGGCCTCAAGGTGACTTGGAAAAGATCAGCGCCCAGTTACACCACTTCGCTGACGCAAGCGTGAACGGATATGGCACGGCAACTTACTTGAGGATTGAGAACATGGAGAAGAGGGTTCATGTTGCCTTCCTGTTTGGCAAAGCCAGAGTGGCTCCGTTGAAGTCTGTCACCATTCCCCGATTAGAGCTCACGGCTGCTGTGGTTGCAGCAAGAGTGGATAAGATGCTTCGATCAGAGTTGGATATTCCACTGGAGAAGACATGCTTCTGGACTGACAGTACATCAGTTCTCAAGTATATAAAGAATGAGGACCGCAGATTTCAAACTTTTGTTGCAAACAGGATAAGTGCAATCAGGGATAGCTCGGAGGTTGAGCAATGGAGATACATTCCCACATCCCTAAACCCTGCTGATGCTGCTTCACGTGGATGTAAGGCAGAAGATCTTCTGAAGCAAAAATGGATGGAAGGCCCAAAATTTTTAAGTGAACCTGAAGAAAGGTGGCCGACATTTCCTGTGGACATAAGTGTTACCGCTGATGATCCAGAGTTTAAGAAAAGTTTAACGGTTAATGCTATACTTATCGACGCCAATGCCACATCACGACTGATTACCCACTTCTCTGACTGGCAAAGATTGAAGGTTGCAGTTGCTTGGTTCCTGAAATTGAAAAGAACTCTGCTAAAATTAAGTAAGAAAAGGAAAGAGTTTGAGCTATCAAACGCTCATGCTACCAGGGCAGTAATGTCTAATGCTCGAAGGGAGCTACAAATTTTCTCAATGACACTTGGGAATCAGAAGGTGACCCTGGAAGATCTTTTGGAGGCTGAAACCTCCATCATTGCCTTCTGCCAGAAAGAGAGATTCCCTGTTGAACTCGCGGCCCTAGCTCTTGGCAAACCGCAAGTGCCAAGAGGTAGCAGCATTTTCAAATTAAGTCCAGTGTTAGAAGGAGGGCTTTTGCGGGTTGGGGGACGGCTGAACAAGGCAGCTATTCCCGAGAACATCAAACATCCCTTCATCTTGTCCAAAGATCAGCATGTCTCTGAACTAATCCTCCGTTACTTCCATTTACAGCTTGGACATGGTGGAAGAAACCATGTTCTTTCCACTGCCAGGCGAAAGTACTGGAATACAAGTGGACCAACGGTAGTGAGAAGGGTTATATCCAGATGTCTCATTTGCAAATTTCAGAGTGCGAAACCTGGCATGCAAAAAATGGCAGATCTGCCAGAGGAGCGAGTGGTTCCTGATCTACCACCATTCACTAATGTTGGGGTAGATTATTTTGGGCCAGTTAACGTGAAAAAAGGGCGTGGCCTTGTAAAAAGATACGGCGTAGTGTTCACCTGCATGACCAGCAGGGCTGTGCATTTAGAAATGGCCTACTCTCTTGACACAGACTCCTGCATTAACGCATTGCGTAGATTCATCTGTCGTAGAGGACAAGTGGCGCACATGAGATCTGACAATGGCACTAATTTCGTGGGTGCCGAAAGAGAACTGCGAGAAGCCTTAGCCTCTTTGAACCATGACCGCATTGAAAGGGCCTTGTCTGAAAGGGGAATCAAGTGGAGCTTTAACCCTCCAGCCGGGTCCCATCACGGTGGCACTTGGGAGCGCATTATTCGTATGATTAAGAGAATTTTGTGCTCTGTACTCCGTCAGCAAACCCCAACTGATGAAATGTTTCATACTGTGCTTTGTGAAGCTGAAGCTATGTTGAATGATCGCCCCATTACACAGCTCTCGGGGGACCCCACCGATCTTGAGGCACTGACGCCAAACCATTTGCTACTCCTTAAAGGAAAACCAGTTCTTCCACCAGGTCTATTTGACAAAGGGGATGTATATGCAAGGAGGCGATGGAAACAGACCCAGTACATTTCAAATCTCTTTTGGAAAAGATGGATTCATGAATACTTACCGCTCTTGCAGGAGCGCCAAAAATGGAATCAGGCGAAGAGGAACTTTGCTCCTGGAGACTTGGTCATGGTTGCAGATCACACAGCACCACGTGGGTCATGGATACTTGGCCGCATACTTGAAACATTCCCTGATAAGTGTGGCCTAGTACGTGTGGTTCGTTTGCAAACCAAGGCCAATATCATTGAACGACCAATAACCAAAATATGTTTGCTCAATGAAGCTGTGGAGTAATTGGTTATTCCCTTTTTTTTGTTTTCACTTTGGTGTTTATGGCTCATTAGATTTTGTAATTGCTCTTATAGATTCAATTAGGGGTGGGTGTGTATGAGCCATGTATTATTTGTGTTGCTGTAATTTACCTCCCTGCCACTAGAGGGTCTTTTTACTCTCTAAATACCCATGGTGAACTCCACCGGAGACAGGGGCTGATAGGAAGCAACAGTTTTCGACTGTGTCTGTGTGACCTTGATATTGTGAGTGGTTAAGGTGAGGATTATGTGTTATTTTGGTTACTTTCAAGTTTGTCATGAGTTATTTGCCATGTTGTCTTATTGGGGAAAATAAACTAGCACATACATTTTACCTTCATCAACCGAACTTTCTGGGTGATTACTTTCAAGTGCATAGACACACGTCCTAACAATCCAGTCATCAGCCTCCAGGAACTGACTGTACAGGATTAGTCAGTACAAATGGTATTAAAAAACATATTCTGATTTACTTCAGTTATTCGTATTCTTCCAGTATTCTGAGCAAAACTCCCAAAATTAAACAACAGTTTTTGTGAGAATTTTCAGTGTTCTGAAAACTGTTTGCTCAGTTTTCTGCACTCATCTATTGGTCTGTGTAGTAGACTGGTGGAAAAATAAACAAGATGTTGATGTTTATGATTATGTTCATTGATTCATTCATCATTCAAACTTAAATTAATATTTCTTATGTTAAATACTGAAATGCAATTAAAATGCGACTAATTTCGATTAATTAATTGCAAGGCTTCTAATTAATTCAATTAATTTTTTTTTATTGCGTCCCACCCCTAATATATATATATACAATATATACATCAGCGACTCGAGATTGGGGTACAACATTACTCAAACAAACCGGGAGGTCAGATCACAGATATTAGCAACTACACACGCAACTACACCAGATGGAGAAAGATTCTCCTCGTCTCGCTGCTTTGTGGGTCTTTTAAAGGCGGAACTGTGGGTCTTGGGCAGAAAACAGTCAATCCGCATCAACTAGGAAGAGAGAGTGACATGGTGGGGAGCAGAGACACATCTGGACCTGGAGCGTCCAACATTGGTCATAACGCGCGCGCGCGCGTGTGTGTGTGTGTGTGTGTATGTTTGAATTGATTTTATGTAAGATTGTTTGAAATTCTGGACAATGTTGTCATTTGTGCTGCTGCTCGTTCTGTCATGGCCAGGTCTCCCTTGTAAAAGAGATATTGTATCTCAAGGGACTAACCTGGTTAAATAAAGGCAAAGAAATAAAAATAATAGCTTTATACATTTCCAGAGTTCATCACACACCAAAGGAACATGAGATGGTGTCAGGATCTCTGATCAATGTAGCAAAACATCTTTCCAACCTGAAGTTCAGAGTCTGGGAGAGAATGCAGAAGATTCTCCAGTACTGTGAGTTTTGGTGTTCTTTGATTAATTAGAGTAATTCTGTTCTCCTCACAATTAGAACTCTATAGAGAGAGAAACATTAACATTGTGTGTTTGGTACATGAACTATTCCAGTATTAAAGGCTGTATTAGTATAAACAGTGAGGGGGACGACCAGTTGACTGCTGGTCTGAGGAGAGACAGTCAGTCCATGAGGAGATCTACACCACCCACTCTCCACCACCCACTCTCCACCTCTACACACCATCCACACTCCACCTCTACACATAACCCACTCTCCACCTCTACACACCACCCACTCTCCACCTCTACACCACCCACTCTCCACCTCTACACACCACCCACTCTCCACCTCTACACACCACCCACTCTCTCCACCTCTACACACCACCCACTCTCCACGTCTACACACCACCCACTCTCCACCTCTACACCACCCACTCTCCACCTCTACACACCACCCACTCTCCACCTCTACACACCACCCACTCTCCACCTCTACATCACCCATTCTCCACCTCTACACACCACCCACACTCCACCTCTACACATAACCCACTCTCCACCTCTACACACCACCCACTCCCCATCACTCTGAGTCTGACCCTATAGGGCTGTATGAAGTGAGACGTGGGTCCTTAAGACTCCAGGCTAAGGGGCTCCCCACAATCCTCCATCAATCCTCCATCCTATTAAGAGGAGTCGTAGTGTTCAGAGGAGTGTGGTTGTGAAGGTGGAGATCCTAGCAGTGCTGACAGATGGAGGTGGAGAAGGTTCTACACCCACACTGTTCCAGGAACAGGACACACCGCTCCAAACACCCAGACACATCTCCACCTCCCCACAGCCCAGAGTCCAGCTGAGCCCAAGCAGACACCCCTGCTCCAGCCTCTGTGGGTCGGCGCCCCCCCAGGGACCAGCAGGTTCCCTGCATGTCAGCCAGGACCCTCCCTTGTCTGTTTGTCTGTCCCTGTCTGTGTGTGTCCCTGTCACCATCTTAGTGTCTGTCCATGTCCCTGTCTGTGTCCCTGACACCATGTTTGTGTCAGTACCTGAGTTTTCCTTGGTGTTGTTGTCTCCGCATCACTGTGTTTGTCTTTCTGTGTCACTGTGTCTGTCCTTGTTGTTGTGTGTGTCGCCCCCTGTTGTCCTGGTGAGGGTGTTGTAGTTGTGGCACGTCGGTGGACTCCTCCCTGGAGGATCTGCTCCTGGGGGGTCTGGACACTGTGGTCCTCGTCCTCTGGTCCCGTCTTTCAGTCTGGGGACAGTCCACTGGTGTTAGTCACTCTGGGAGTAGCGCCCTTTAGTGGGGGAACTGTAACAGTATCCACCCACTAATGAGGACACACACACACTTCAGTACACAGACACTAATAATACACACATGCAGTGTGACACTCATTGTAACAGTAACACTGCACTAGTTAAGTGTCACATGTGATACTCAAATAATGAATCCAAGATATATAGAAATATATTAATGAATAAAACAGACACAATTTCAAGTGTCAAAACAACAAGCACACAAGTACTGCAGGGGTGTGTGGTGAACACACATCATCACCATCACTTCCCTCTTATCAACCTACTGCAGCATTTCACTTAGAGTAAAGGGCCTGCAGTCTGTAGATGTGACCTCATCACATAAACACATGAAGAACATGATGATTCATTCTGTTCTCTCTCCTCAGACCCTGTTACTCTGGACCCCAACACTGCACATCCACACCTCCACCTGTCTGATGATCTCACTACTGTAGAACTGAGACCACAGGACTCATTGCTTCCTGATAATCCAGAGAGATTTGATAAGTATGCGTGTGTCCTGGGCTCTGAGGGCTTTAACTCAGGGACACACTGCTGGGATGTTGATGTTGGAGACAGTGATGCCTGGATACTGGGTGTAATTAGAGAGTCTGTATGTAGAAAGGGAGAGAGGTTCTGGGATTCAGTGTGGCGTCTGGGCTACAGTAAAATGGCTGGTAAATACTGGACACACTGCCCAGGACAGACAGATTACTACCTCACACCTACAGATAAAGTGCAGAGGGTCAGAGTTCAGCTGGACTGGGACAGGGGGAAAGTGACATTCACTGATCTTCTAACCAGTTCACACCTGTGCACTATAACACACACTTTTACTGACACTGTTTTCCCTTTATTCTATAATAACAGTTCCTCTCCTGTGAGGATCTTACCAGCAAAGATATCAGTAACAGTGGAACAGCAAAATTAATGTTGCCTTGAATTAATCTGCATACATGTAATAATGAACATTATATTTATAAATATATATTTTGACTATATCTTAGAAAATTCAATACATGTTTTTCCTCAAAATATTAGAATCATGACCTTGATTATTAATTATTGACTTAGAAAATATAATTTTTTTAATGAGTCCACTGAATGTGAATGTATTACATGTGAGAAATATGGATCTGATGTCCTGACTGGAATCTCTTACCATAATGATACTATAATAAATAATGTTCAGCAGTCCAAGTGTATAAGGTTGATGATCATTCTGCTGTATTGTCCCTGATTAAGTGTTTGATCTGTGTTTTCCTGATCTCTGTCACGTTACAGCCCCTGACTCCTCCCCTTTGGGCGTGTATTTATGTCGTCTACGTCTAGTCGTCTGCGTCTGTGGATCTTCGTGGGTGTGGATGTGTCGGAATGTGTTAATTCGTCTCAACTGTGGCTCGTCTCGTGATCACTCTGGGCTTATGTGGTTTGTCTATTGAATGTGCGTTCGCGCAGTGTCCCGTGCTCGTCTTTGTCTAAGTCATACACGATAATGTGTCCATAGTTGTGTGTGCGCTATCCGCACTAAAACTTATATGTTAATAAACGTGGCGTTCATCAAGCAAGGATTCTGTGCCTCGTCCTTCGCCCTCCACCGAGCATCACAGAAAGACGAGCCGACCAATTGAATGCCAGGATACACGACCCGTGCCAAGAAGGGGAAGAGGCCCAGCAGGCACCACCATGCCTCTTCCCCTGCACAGCACCGTGAAGCCCCATTGACCAGTAAGGAGATGCAGCAGGACCCGTTGTGCGCGCACCTGCTGCGTCAGGCTCGGGACACCAAGGTGGCTTCGATGGCGAAGCCGCGGTGAGGATGTGGAAGGAGCGACACGGCTCTCCCACTAGAGACTGCTCGCCTCTGGCGCTTGGCTCCCTAGAGCTCTGCTCAGCAGAGAAGACCCCCGAGAGCGAGTTCGAGGGAGTAGAGTCGGAGGAGGACTCCGAAAATGAGGAAAGCCCTCCTCCGTCCGCGTACTCGGCCCCCACCGAGTATTATGGTGAGGGCGAGGAAGAAGAACGCCCTCCTCCGTCCGAGTACTCGGACGGTGAGCCGTACACGGAGGACGAGAACGGTGAGCCGTGCACAGAGGAGGAAGACAGTGACCCGTGAACGGAGGAGGAGGACTTGAGTCCGCCCCCCTCGGAGTTCTCCGGGGAAACCGTGAGGGGGAAGAGAGGGTGCAAGGAGGAAGTCTGTCCCTATCCCTCTGAGGGGAGCACTATGGACTGGTCCCGTGGCGAAACCCTGGTGAAGCCAATGATCTGGTGTTCAGGCGGTAAAGAAGAGGAAATGGAGGAAGAGAGCACCACTCAGGAGGCCAGATCAGGGGAGCGATCACCAGGGGGAGGTGGAGTTTCATGCTGGGGTCCTTGGCGAGGGGCCATCCTGCGTCGCGCCCCACGGGGGCTGCCAGAAAGACTGGTCGCGTGCCCGTTGAGAGGGCTTTATGATTTACTCCTGGTACCATGTAACGTTATTGTATTCGTTCTTAATACAATAAAGATAGACACTTTAAGAAACTTGTCTTGTTTTATTTCCCACTCGCTCAACGTGTGTTCTTCCTACTCCCTCTATTCATGTTCTGCTTAACTATCGTTATCTCACTAGTGACATCTAGTGTTACAATTAAATTACATCATTAACTGAATATCATTATAGTGGGGTCAGTGTGATCCCAGTGTGTCCTCATGTCCAGCACACTTTAACTCCTCTCAGTCTGTCAGGCAGAGGACTTTGTTTCTCCTCTTTCTATTCTCCCTCTCTTCTTTCTTTTTCTTTCTTTCTCATTCCTCTCAAGCTGAACATTACTGTTTTTCTCAGCACATTTTTCTCTGATTCCTTCAGCTTTTCGTCCTTCTGTCTCTTCTTTTTTGTCTTCATCCTTTTCTCCCTTTTTATTTGATGTTCCTCCTTGAACTCTTCCACCATTTCTGTATTCATGCTCCCACACAGGTCCTCTTCTCTCTTGCTCTCACTTTTTTTTCTTCTCTCACTTTTTTTTCTTCTCTCACTTTCTGTCCATCTCCTCCATCTGTAGCTTCTTTTCACATTCAGGTCTTTTCTTTCGTTTTCTGACCTTCCTTGGATGGATTTACATGTGGCCTTCTCTCTACTGAAGTTTTCATAATTTGTCTCTTTTTCCTTAATATTTTCCTTCAATCCATCATTGTTTCTTTTTCTTTCTCACCACGCATCTCCAAATATATTTGATGCCAATCATCTTCGTGTTTCTTCAGATTTTTTTTCTTGTTCTGTTTGATCCTCTCTATGCCTCCATCTCTCTCACTCTCTACATCTCTCTCTCTCCATCTCTCAGTCTGTACATCTCCTTCAGTGTGTTCCTTCAGTGTAATCTCTCTGGTCATCACATCCTCCATCTCTTTCTTCTCTTCTCTTTCTTGCATTATGAATCTCTCCAAATAGGTCACTCTGTCCTTTATTTTCTGGAGATCTCCTTCATTTCATTCTTCTCCCAGGTCAGGTCCACCTTTCTCTCTTCCTCTGTTCTCCTAAGTGAGAGTGATCATTCTTTTTCTGTTGTGGAGTGTATCTTCCTCTCAGTGTGACACTGCAGATGTCTCCATCACTCTTTATTTTGGGCTCCTTCACTTGACCGTTCCATTCTTCTCCACTGCTCTTCTCTGCTATCATTGTTTGCAAATGGTGTAATATCATTTCAATGGAGTCTAAGGACCTCCTGGTGTTTTCAAATCCTTCCTCTCTTCTCAGTACTGCACTGTCGAGCTGTAACAAACATGCACTAGTGTTAGTGTTAAGATCTGGTGTTTCTGTTCCTGATCTACTGAGGAATGGCCCCTCTTGGGCTCTGTCAAGAAGTAATGTCAGTGTGACAGAAATTATTGATTAGATCATGTTTAGTTATTATAAGAGATCATTATGAACTTTATGATTTAGTACATGTCATTTGATTAGACAATAATGAAGTGTGTTTCAGTGTAATCATGTACTTATGTTTAGTTCATATTATGCATGTGTGCTATACTGTGACCCAGGTCAGGGAGAGTGCAGAGGGTAAGAGCACTCTGTTAACTGGTTGTCACTAGTCACTAGTTAGCTTTCTCTCCGTTCAACTGATACATCAGTTTCTTCCGCTAACTCTAGGGAAGTCCATATTAGGAGATACACATACGTGAGACAAAGTAGCCTGCTGGGCGCCTATGTTTTGGAACATGCTGTGCTAAAGATAACCTGCTGTTAGAACTGCTGAATTGTGTTTAAGATTGTATATAAGCAGGGGGACTGCCCCCTTGTTCTCAGAGTTGTCATGCTTGAATGAGACTCTCATGTCTGTCTCTGTCTTGTGTTTGTCTTTGTCCATTTTATATATTTATTTATTTTAATAAATTAATCATTTTAACCACGTCTGAGTCCTCATCTATTTTCAGAAAAGTTCCCATTCTTTGCAATGAAGAGATGCTTTCTCTAACACATGCTTATACTGTTGATAATGATAGAATGCTTTGCAATGAAGCAAGTTCAGCAAAGTCAAGGCGGGGACTGACGGTCGGAGGGGTTCGACTGGTGACGATCGGGAAGGGTCTGGTAAGGTAAACTGTTCCCATGCTTTTCAATGAAGAAATGATTTCGCCAACACATGATGATACTGTTGATAATGACAGAATGCTTTGCAATGAAGAAATGCTTTGCCTATGTACATAGATGTCACGCAGATAAAGTGATTAAACCTGCTACTGAGTTTCTGAAAAAACCCAGTCCCCTGGTTTCAGGTTGTGTTGCAGACTTTCCCGTGGCTTAGGCAAGGCCTCTTACACCGACCTGTGAACTAGTGACAAGACAAAAGACAGATTTGCACAATAATTCAGCATGCATTTGGCGGCCTGCCACTTTTTTGAAATCAACAACTTTGATTTTGCTGGTCCAGTGTCAGGAGTCTTAGCTTTTAACAATATATGTATTCATGGCAACGTGTGTTTAATGTCATTTCATTTATTTCATGTAAAAAATATTAACGTTTTGAAATGAGATCTGATTCATCTTTTGACCTACTGAGTTTACTCATTCTTCAATGACCACTTTATTATTTATTTCTGCCTTAGAGTGAGAAAGTTAAGGTCAGCTGTGAAGGAGCTGTCGGTGGTAGCTGAAAGATCTAGCCAATGGCTGTGGATTAAGAGGGCACAGACTACGTGGGGTCATGTCCCATAAAGGTGGCTTGACTGGTCTTATGAGTGAGACGTTGGGAAGGTGAAATGGGTAACATAAAAGGTGGTTGAACAGCAAGCTTTGAGGGGGGTGAGGCTGGGACGCCAGCCCTCACCGTTGAGCCTCCTGGAGATGTTGTGGGCTCAAATCAATGAAACACCAACGAAGGGAGGTGCCCACCTGATGACCCCAGTGAAGAGCTTGCAAGTGGTTGTGGGCGTCGTTGTTACTTTGCTTGAAGGTCTGTCCAGGGTTGTGTTGTGGTCTGAGTACTTGGCAGTTGAGGCAAGTGACCATGAACATAGTACACTGTGGTTCTGGATCCTTGCCGAGCCAGTATCAGTTCGTAGATGTTGCAGTGTTCTAATAGTGGTTGGTTGGTTAATAACATGCACTGTTATGGTTGTTGGAGAGAAGATGGGCGGTAGGGCCTTGTGAGGAGTATGGGAGTGGCATAGGATATTTCACCATCTTATCCGGTGTTTAAAAGTATAATCAATTTGGCTGAGGTTACCGTGATTGAAACTCTTCCTCCACTCTCTGCTCTCCTGGTTTCTGCCCTTCTTACACAGTGTGATCATTCTGTGAACAGTTACTCCAGGACCCAGTGTCAGGTGTCTTAGCTTTTTATGACATATTCATGACAACATGCGTTTAATGTAATTTCACATTTTCAAATTTAAAATATTAAGATTTTGAAATTAGATCTGATTAATCTGTTGACCTACTGAGTTTAATCATACTTGACCACTTAACACATCTTAACAATGATCTGTTCTACAGCTGCAGTACTCTACTCTCTGCCAAGACCAGAGACCAAGACAGTCAGCTGAGAGTCGCCAGATTCACTTAGTTGTAGTGCTCTGTCGCCATCTGGTGGAGAAATCATGTATAACATTTATACCGAAGCCCCTCCTCCCTGTACACGGCTACGTGTTTGAGGAAGTAAATCTTGGAGCGCCACAGTGGTCTTTGTTAATTATACGTTAAAGTGAGTTATAAATATCATAAAAACCTCTTAAATCTGGTATTTACTTCTTTCTGCCTTATTTCTGAAAGGAGTCTAAACTCCCTCAGCTGGATAAAGGACTACAGTGACTGATTCTCTCCTGTGCTACAGTGATTATTACAGAAGATCTAAAAGTGAAAGTGAAGTTTGTACAGAAGGAGACATTACAGAGAAACAGCACAGCAGCTGTTGGAGGAAATGGCTGCTACAAACACTCTGTCAGAAGAAGAGTTTTCATGTCCTGTGTGCTGTGACATCTTCAGGGATCCTGTTCTACTGTCATGTAGCCACAGTGTGTGTAAAACCTGTCTGCAGCAGTTCTGGGAAACCAAGGGATCTCAAGAATGTCCAGTTTGTAGGAGAAGATCTTCAAGAGACGAACCTCCCTGTAATCTTGTCCTAAAGAACTTGTGTGAGGCATTTCAAGCCAGCAGGATTCAGAGATCTTCAGCAGGGTCTGAGGTTCTCTGCAGTCTGCACAATGAGAAACTCAAACTCTTCTGTCTGGAGGACCAACAGCCTGTGTGTTTGGTGTGTCAGATTTCAAAGGCACATAAAACTCATGACTGCTGTCCAGTAGAGGAAGCTGTGTGTGACTTTAAGGTATGAAATGTACACTTCTTATTTAATTGTTTTTAAATGTTTTTCCAGTGTTCACAATTATCATGAAATTCTAGATAGAATTTCTCAGATGATGAGATTTCCGACAACTAAATCAGACCTTCATTCACATTGAAAAATAATAGAATTAAAACATTGGTTATACAACCGGCTACAATATATCAAACATCTCCATTTGACGGTAAAAGGATGAAAAGGAATCATAGTAAACATGCCATTCTGTCCAGTTGTTATAATCTCTGAAATCTCCAGCACATCTATACAGATACAGTGATGAGTCCTGTAAGACTCACACTGTCCTCTACTAAACCCGTATTTTACAGAACAAACTCAAGACCTCACTGAAGTCTCTACAGCAGCATCTGAAGGTCTTAGAGGAACATAAACAAGTCTGTGAGAAAACAGCAGCACACATTAAGGTGAAAGGTCACTCTGAGTTCTGAATGGTGCTGTGATCACTGTCCACGTACACCATAATGAAACACACACATTTGGACAGTTTATATTTCCTCATCATCTCCCATTCCAGTATCAGGCCCATCACACAGAGAGGCAGATAAAGGAGGAGTTTGAGAAGATCCATCAGTTTCTAAGAGATGAAGAAGCAGCAAGAATAGCTGCACTGAAGGAGGAAGAGGAGCAGAAGAGTCACATGATGAGGAGGAAGATTGAGGAGATGAGTGGAGAAATAGCATCTCTTTCAGATCAAATCAGAAACACAGAGAAGGAGATGGAAGCTGAGAACATCCCGTTCTTACTAGTAAGAATCACCCAGTCTGTATCTTTCTCTCTCTCTCTCTCTCTCTCTCTCTCTCTCTCTCTCTCTCTCTCTCTCTTTCTCTCTTTCTCTCTCTCACACACACACACACACACAAATGCATAAGTAAAATGTTTTGACATTTGTTTTAGTTTGTGTGTGTGCGTGCGTGCGCGCGCGCGTGTGTGTGTGTGTGTGTGTGTGTGTGTGAGGGTCTTTAGACACATTGATGTTATCATATAAGGAAGATGCATGTTTGACCCTTATATAAACAAAATGACTAAAATTTGATTTCACTTTCTGTGTTTGTTCCTCTGTTTCCTTCTCAGAACGTGTCGTCCACACTGAAACAGTAAGTGAATATTATTTCTGTTTGATATATTGTGTTACACAATGTGTTTGTGAAATTGTTCTCATACATTCAAATCTTCAGTATGTGGTCTCTGTTATTTCAGAAACATGATATATGAAGACGGTATTTAAGAAAATATAAATACATTTTTGATACTGATTATGTGCAAAACGTGGTTAGATACACTGATATGTTTAATGAAAGATAATAATACAGCTTTGTACATTTCATGTGAAATTTTTTTCATGTGTTAATTTAAATGTTAAATAATTAGAATATGATATATGCTAAAATATTATGATAATACAGCTTTATACACTTCCAGAGTTCATCACACCCCAAAACAACATAAGAAGGTGTCAGGAGCTCTGATCAATGTAGCAAAACATCTTTCCAACCTGAAGTTCAGAGTCTGGGAGAGAATGCAGAAGATTCTCCAGTACTGTGAGTTTTGGTGTTCTTTGATTAATTAGAGTAATTCTGTTCTCCTCACAATTAGAACTCTATAGAGAGAGAAACATTAACATTGTGTGTTTGGTACATGAACTATTCCAGTATTAAAGGCTGTATTAATATAAACAGTGAGGGGGACGACCAGTTGACTGCTGGTCTGAGGAGAGACAGTCAGTCCATGAGGAGATCTACACCACCCACTCTCCACCTCTACACACCACCCACTCTCCACCTCTACACACCACCCACTCTCCACCTCTACACACCACCCACTCTCCACCTCTACACCACCCACTCTCCCCCTCTACACACCACCCACTCCCCCCTCTACACACCACCCACTCTCCACCTCTACACACCACCCACTCTCCACCTCTACACACCACCCACTCTCCACCTCTACACCACCCACTTTCCACCTCTACACACCACCCACTTTCCACCTCTACACACCACCCACTCTCCCCCTCTACACACCACCCACTCTCCACCTCTACACACCACCCACTCTCCCCCTCTACACACCACCCACTCTCCCCCTCTACACACCACCCACTCTCCCCCTCTACACACCACCCACTCTCCACCTCTACACACCACTCACTCTCCCCTTCTACACACCACTCACTCTCCCCTTCTACACACCACCCACTCTCCACCTCTACACACCACCCACTCTCCCCCTCTACACACCACCCACTCTCCACCTCTACACACCACCCACTCCCCCCTCTACACACCACCCACTCTCCACCTCTACACACCACCCACTCTCCCCCTCTACACACCACCCACTCTCCCCCTCTACACACCACCCACTCTCCCCCTCTACACAACACCCACTCTCCCCCTCTACACACCACCCACTCTCCACCTCTACACACCACCACTCTCCCCCTCTACACACCACCCACTCTCCCCCTCTACACAACACCCACTCTCCCCCTCTACACACCACCCACTCTCCCCTCTACACACCACCCACTCTCCACCTCTACACACCAACCACTCTCCCTTCTACACAACACCCACTCTCCCCCTCTACACACCACCCACTCTCCCCCTCTACACAACACCCACTCTCCCCCTCTACACAACACCCACTCTCCCCCTCTACACAACACCCACTCTCCACCTCTACACACCACTCACTCCACCTCTACACCACCCACTCTCCACCTCTACACACCACCCACTCTCCCCCTCTACACAACACCCACTCTCCCCCTCTACACACCACCCACTCTCCACCTCTACACACCACCCACTCTCCCCCTCTACACACCACCCACTCTCCCCCTCTACACACCACCCACTCTCCCCTCTACACAACACCCACTCTCCCCCTCTACACACCACCCACTCTCCACCTCTACACACCACCACTCTCCCCCTCTACACAACACCCACTCTCCCCCTCTACACAACACCCACTCTCCCCCTCTACACAACACCCACTCTCCCCCTCTACACACCACCCACTCTCCACCTCTACACACCACCCACTCTCCCCCTCTACACACCACCCACTCTCCACCTCTACACAACACCCACTCTCCCCCTCTACACACCACCCACTCTCCCCTCTACACACCACCCACTCTCCACCTCTACACACCAACCACTCTCCCTTCTACACAACACCCACTCTCCCCCTCTACACAACACCCACTCACCCCCTCTACACACCACCCACTCTCCCCCTCTACACACCACCCTCTCTCCCCCTCTACACAACACCCACTCTCCCCCTCTACACAACACCCACTCTCCACCTCTACACACCACCCACTCTCCACCTCTACACACCACCCACTCTCCCCCTCTACACACCACCCTCTCTCCCCCTCTACACAACACCCACTCTCCCCCTCTACACAACACCCACTCTCCACCTCTACACACCACTCACTCCACCTCTACACCACCCACTCTCCACCTCTACACACCACCCACTCTCCCCCTCTACACAACACCCACTCTCCCCCTCTACACAACACCCACTCTCCCCCTCTACACAACACCCACTCTCCATCCTATTAAGAGGAGTCGTAGTGTTCAGAGGAGTGTGGTTGTGAAGTTGGAGATCCTAGCAGTGCTGAGTCACAGATGGAGGTGGAGGAGGTTCTACACCCACACTGTTCCAGGAACAGGACACACCACTCCAAACACCCAGACACATCTCCACCTCCCCACAGCCCAGAGTCCAGCTGAGCCCAAGCAGACACCCCTGCTCCAGCCTCTATGGGTCGGCGCCCCCCCAGGGACCAGCAGGTTCCCTGCATGTCAGCCAGGACCCTCCCTTGTCTGTTTGTCTGTCCCTGTCTGTGTGTATCCCTGTCGCCATCTTAGTGTCTGTCCATGTCCCTGTCTGTGTCCCTGACACCATGTTTGTGTCAGTACCTGAGTTTTCCTTGGTGTTGTTGTCTCCACATCACTGTGTCTGTCTTTCTGTGTCACTGTGTCTGTCCTTGTTGTTGTGTGTGTCGCCCCCTGTTGTCCTGGTGAGGGTGTTGTAGTTGTGGCACGTCCAGGCATGAAAATCTGTCACCTTTCGGCGAAATTCGCCGTTTTGAAGTCGAAAAGGGTGACCTACGTGAATCGTGTAGATCCGAGGAGTTTTTTTTTTTGGGGGGGGGGGGGGGGGTCGGGGGTCGGGAGTTTATATGTATATATTTTAATTATCATATTGACTTAATAAGCAAACAGAGCACTTCCGAAATCGGCAATTCCAGCAGTTTCCGCCCAGAACCTTCATGGAGGCCAAATAGCGTTCAATCATACGAACGTTCATGTTATTCATTTACTGCTA
>NW_027506937.1:630000-632727 GCF_052324685.1 Brachyhypopomus gauderio | reverse complement strand
CGTCTCCGCCCTCCAGCCCCAACCCTGTGAAGAAGAGCAGTTCCGTCAGCTGGTCCCTCCCGGAGCGAATCAGATCTCCACGCACCGTGCGCAAGCTCTCCATGAAGATGAAGAGACTTCCCGAACTGGGGCGGCAAGCTCAGTGTCAAAGGGAACTCCCGCCTCCGTCTCTGCCGGCCAATCGGGAGAGCAGGGCACGCCCGGCCAGGGTCGACGGTGCGGCCGTTCCGGCCTCGGCCGCCGCCCACGGCCCCGCCCAGGCTGTCGCCGGGGACGACGGGGGAGCGGCAACGTGATCTGCCGATATCACCTGGACAGCAGCGTGTCCACGCAGCCGCACAAGAGGAAAGGGTGCGGTCGCCGGGGTGCCCAAGTCCGCCAGCAAGGGCGGGGTACCTGAGCGACGGCGACTCCCCCGAGCTGGTGGCCAAGTCCAGCAAGCACGGAGCATTGCGCGGAGACGGGGAGGCGGGGCCAGGGGCCCGGGGCGCCGGCACCGACCTGGATGTGAACGCCTTCCAGCCGTACAGCTTCTCCGAGCGGCCGCGGTGCACGGCGTACCTGTCGGGCCTGATGAGCGTGCACCTGTGCGGTGCCGAGGGCCTGAAGCCGGCCCGCGTGGACTCGCGGGACGTCTACTGCGCCATCCAGGTGGACTCGGTGAACAAGGCCCGCACCGCCCTGCTGACCTGCAGCTCCGCCTTCCTGGACATGGACCACAACTTCAACATCGAGCTGGAGAACGCTCAGCACCTCAAGCTGGCCGTGTTCAGCTGGGAGGCCGACGCCCCAGAGGCGGAACCGCGTGTGTTGCCACGGTACGGTGGCGCTACCCCCCTCTCTTCTGGCCCGCCGGGGACGGGGAGCCGATGGGCGGCGTCTGGCCGTGCGTCTGGAGCCCCGTGGCGTCATCTACGTCAGGCTGGGCCTGATGGAGCGCTGGGCCAACTCGCTGGACGCGCCCGCGGGAGACGGCGGCCGCCCGGCGCGGGTGTTTGGCGTCGACGCAGAGCGCGTGGTGGAGCGCGAGGGGGCGGGGCTAGCCGTGCCTTTGCTCATCGAGAAGTGCATCGACGAGATTGAGAGGCGGGGCTGCCAGGTGAGTGTGTGTGTGTGTGTGTGTGTGTGTGTGTGTGTGTGTGTGTGTGTGTGTGTGTGTGTGTGTGTGTGTGTGTGTGTGTGTGTGTGTGTGTGTGTGTGTGTTGTGAGCGTACTTCTCTGCTGTGTGGTGTCTGTAGTTCTCTGGTGTGTTGGAAGCAGCCGTTTTTTCGGGGGTTTGCCCGCGTGGCAGGGCAGAGTGCCATCGGTGGAGACAAGCTTCTCATCCGTCTTCATTATGGTGCAGTAAAAGTGTGCTTGCCACTGGTCAACTGGAAAATCCCTATCATGTCTTCTCTCTCTCTCTCTCACACACACACACACACACACACACACACACACACATATTTAGGGCCCTCTCTGTAAGCTGTTTACCCAGGCTCCCAGCCAGGTCTTTAGCCATTCATGTCTTCCTCTCTTTCTCCCTCTCACACACACACACACACACACACACACACACCACACACACACACACAGTTGTCCCTGGTTCCCAGGCTGGAGCACACAGGGCTTCTCTCCCTGTTAAGCACAGCTGCCACTTCCTGACTGATCCTGGATCAGACTGAGTATCACCTATACAGCAGGTAGCTGTTACTCTCGGTGCCGTTACTCTCTGTGCCGTTACTCTCACACTCTCAGTGTTACTGTCTATGTTGTTGCCTCAGTGGCAGACTGTTATTTCCTGTTGTTGCATGATTCTTAAATCTCAGACACACACACACACACACACACACCACCCACCAAGCAGCAGTATCAATGAAGCTGTTCTTTCTCATTGTTAGACGTCTTTATTTACGTGTTGCCGTGTGTTAACCCTCTTGAGAACACGTTTTTTCTGTCCGTTCTCCCTGTGTGTGGGCGTGGCGGGGTGAAAAGGTCCCGCACCGCTCACTCTTTTGTCCCGCTGCCCTGTTCTGGCCCCTGACTCTGCCCTGCTGTTTGCTTAGGCTGTCGACACCACGTTGAGGATCCCGCACCCGCAGGCGTGATGCTACAAGCCAAAAAGGCTTATGATGATACAACTAGCTTCCTGTGTTAGCACTAGCCAAACACTAGCGTTCATGTTAGCACTAGCCAAACACTAGCGTTCAGAGGGCTTAGTCCTCCTGCCCTGGTGGGTTCAGAGCCATAGTTGAGTTCAATACATGCAGCCTGATTCAGGCCCCTGGTGTCCAGCCTGTCTGATTCAGAGGTCATTGAGAGGTCAGCACTATGTGTAAGGCAGCTTGGGGGGTGGAAGACTGTCCAATCGGGTGTCCCCATGTCAGTGAGCAGGCGGGGGTCCCATGACAGTGAAATGACTGACACTTTTACCTCGGAGGTTTGGTTAGTCAAGACTGTACTAGTTACTGATGACTGTACGTTGTACTAAATGTTTTGGTCAGGTGGTGAACCTGTATGGTCTGTGAGGTAATTTAGCTGTTGTTTCAATGTCATATTTTAATGTTTTGGTCAGGTGGTGGGCCTGTATGGTCTGTGGGGTAATTTAGCTTTTGTTTTAATGTTGTATTTTAATGTTTTAGTCAGGTGGTGGACCTGTATGGTCTGTAGGGTAATTTAGAGGTGGTTTTATTGTCGTATTTTAATGTTTTGGTCAGGTGGTGGGCCTGTATGGTCTGTAGGGTAATT